>NW_027656002.1:0-238662 GCF_964235325.1 Thermobia domestica
CGGGTCCCTATGGCTGAAAAAAAGTACCTTATCCTGTACCATGTTTGTTACTACTTTATTCTTTTTTTCAAAATAACGCATATTTCACTGCATTTCCCTACACTGACACACCACTAGGTTGCTTGCATATGACACCCGAGGATCTCATATGCGTATTTTTACGTAACACAAAGAGAAACTACCTAATTCTATCAAACTTATATATTTTTCTGAAATCGAAGTGTTATTTTGTCTTCTGCAGCGCTATATTTTGATGCACCCTGTATACATATTTTCGATGTCAGAACAAAATATGTTGTTTTCATATTCTACACATCAGGATAGGTACGAAAAGCACAAATTAAAAGAATAAAAATAAAATAATGAAGTTAGAAACATATATTCTACATGAACGACTTTAACCCTTACCTTTTCAATGAGATCACATGACGCACACCTTCTGTCAAAAATTGATTCCAATTACCACGGAGCTATTCAATTTTGTTTTAATTTTCTTATTTCACGTAAAAATGTTGGCTGGCAACCGCCTAACAATATATTATATGTCATTATGTGCATATTGAATTGTTACTAATTGTCGTGTATTATAATCTGTTTTGGTCTATATCTTAAGAACCATTTAACATATTTTCACGAAATAAAGCTCAAACTCGAGTACCAGCACTTCTCTCATAGCGGTCGCAAACCCGGGTCCCTATGGCTGAAAAAAAGTACGTTATCCTGTACCATGTTTGTTACTACTTTATTCTTTTTTTCAAAATAACGCATATTTCACTGCATTTCCCTACACTGACACACCACTAGGTTGCTTGCATATGACACCCGAAAATCACATATGCGTATTTTTACGTAACACAAAGAGAAACTACCTAATTCTGTCAAACTTATATATTTTTCTAAAATCGAAGTGTTATCTTGTCTTCTGCAACGGGTTATTTTGATGCACCCTGTATATATATTTTCAATGTTAGAACAAAAAAAATGTTTTCATATTCTACACATCAGGATAGGTACGAAAGGCACAAATTAGCAGAAAAAGCATAAAATAATGAAGTTAGAAACAAATATTCTATATGAACGACTATAACCCTTACCTTTTCTATGAGATCACATGACGCACACTTTGTGTCAAAAATTGATTCCAATTACCACGGAGCTATTCAATTTTGTTTTAATTTTATTATTTCACGTAAAAATGTTGGCTGGCAACCGCCTAACAATATATTATATGTCATTATGTGCATATTGAATTGTTACTAATTGTCGTGTATTATAATCTATTTTGGTCTATATCTTAAGAACCATTTAACATATTTTCACGAAATAAAGCTCAAACTCGAGTACCAGCACTTCTCTCATAGAGGTCGCAAACCCGGGTCCCTATGGCTGAAAAAAAGTACCTTATCCTGTACCATGTTTGTTACTACTTTCTTCTTTTTTTCAAAATAACGCATATTTCACTGCATTTCCCTACACTGACACACCACTAGGTTGCTTGCATATGACACCCGAGGATCTCATATGCGTATTTTTACGTAACACAAAGAGAAACTACCTAATTCTATCAAACTTATATATTTTTCTGAAATCGAAGTGTTATTTTGTCTTCTGCAGCGCTATATTTTGATGCACCCTGTATATATATTTTCGATGTCAGAACAAAATATGTTGTTTTCATATTCTACACATCAGGATAGGTACGAAAAGCACAAATTAGAAGAATAAAAATAAAATAATGAAGTTAGAAACATATATTCTACATGAACGACTTTAACCCTTACCTTTTCAATGAGATCACATGACGCACACCTTCTGTCAAAAATTGATTCCAATTACCACGGAGCTATTCAATTTTGTTTTAATTTTCTTATTTCACGTAAAAATGTTGGCTGGCAACCGCCTAACAATATATTATATGTCATTATGTGCATATTGAATTGTTACTAATTGTCGTGTATTATAATCTGTTTTGGTCTATATCTTAAGAACCATTTAACATATTTTCACGAAATAAAGCTCAAACTCGAGTACCAGCACTTCTCTCATAGCGGTCGCAAACCCGGGTCCCTATGGCTGAAAAAAAGTACCTTATCCTGTACCATGTTTGTTACTACTTTATTCTTTTTTTCAAAATAACGCATATTTCACTGCATTTCCCTACACTGACACACCACTAGGTTGCTTGCATATGACACCCGAGGATCACATATGCGTATTTTTACGTAACACAAAGAGAAACTACCTAATTCTGTCAAACTTATATATTTTTCTGAAATCGAAGTGTTATCTTGTCTTCTGCAACGGGTTATTTTGATGCACCCTGTATATATATTTTCAATGTTAGAACAAAAAAAATGTTTTCATATTCTACACATCAGGATAGGTACGAAAGGCACAAATTAGCAGAAAAAGCATAAAATAATGAAGTTAGAAACAAATATTCTATATGAACGACTATAACCCTTACCTTTTCTATGAGATCACATGACGCACACCTTCTGTCAAAAATTGATTCCAATTACCACAGAGCTATTCAATTTTGTTTTAATTTTCTTATTTCACGTAAAAATGTTGGCTGGCAACCGCCTAACAATATATTATATGTCATTATGTGCATATTGAATTGTTACTAATTGTCGTGTATTATAATCTATTTTGGTCTATATCTTAAGAACATTTTAACATATTTTCAAGAAATAAAGCTCAAACTCGAGTACCAGCACTTCTCTCATAGAGGTCGCAAACCCGGGTCCCTATGGCTGAAAAAAAGTACCTTATCCTGTACCATGTTTGTTACTACTTTATTCTTTTTTTCAAAATAACGCATATTTCACTGCATTTCCCTACACTGACACACCACTAGGTTGCTTGCATATGACACCCGAGGATCTCATATGCGTATTTTTACGTAACACAAAGAGAAACTACCTAATTCTATCAAACTTATATATTTTTCTGAAATCGAAGTGTTATTTTGTCTTCTGCAGCGCTATATTTTGATGCACCCTGTATATATATTTTCGATGTCAGAACAAAATATGTTGTTTTCATATTCTACACATCAGGATAGGTACGAAAAGCACAAATTAGAAGAATAAAAATAAAATAATGAAGTTAGAAACATATATTCTACATGAACGACTTTAACTCTTACCTTTTCAATGAGATCACATGACGCACACCTTCTGTCAAAAATTGATTCCAATTACCACGGAGCTATTCAATTTTGTTTTAATTTTCTTATTTCACGTAAAAATGTTGGCTGGCAACCGCCTAACAATATATTATGTCATTATGTGCATATTGAATTGTTACTAATTGTCGTGTATTATAATCTGTTTTGGTCTATATCTTAAGAACCATTTAACATATTTTCACGAAATAAAGCTCAAACTCGAGTACCAGCACTTCCCTCATAGAGGTCGCAAACCCGGGTCCCTATGGCTGAAAAAAAGTACGTTATCCTGTACCATGTTTGTTACTACTTTATTCTTTTTTTCAAAATAACGCATATTTCACTGCATTTCCCTACACTGACACACCACTAGGTTGCTTGCATATGACACCCGAGGATCACATATGCGTATTTTTACGTAACACAAAGAGAAACTACCTAATTCTGTCAAACTTATATATTTTTCTGAAATCGAAGTGTTATCTTGTCTTCTGCAACGGGTTATTTTGATGCACCCTGTATATATATTTTCAATGTTAGAACAAAAAAAATGTTTTCATATTCTACACATCAGGATAGGTACGAAAGGCACAAATTAGCAGAAAAAGCATAAAATAATGAAGTTAGAAACAAATATTCTATATGAACGACTATAACCCTTACCTTTTCTTTGAGATCACATGACGCACACCTTGTGTCAAAAATTGATTCCAATTACCACAGAGCTATTCAATTTTGTTTTAATTTTATTATTTCACGTAAAAATGTTGGCTGGCAACCGCCTAACAATATATTATATGTCATTATGTGCATATTGAATTGTTAGTAATTGTCGTGTATTATAATCTATTTTGGTCTATATCTTAAGAACCATTTAACATATTTTCACGAAATAAAGCTCAAACTCAAGTACCAGCACTTCTCCCATAGAGGTCGCAAACCCGGGTCCCTATGGCTGAAAAAAAGTACCTTATCCTGTACCATGTTTGTTACTACTTTATTCTTTTTTTCAAAATAACGCATATTTCACTGCATTTCCCTACACTGACACACCACTAGGTTGCTTGCATATGACACCCGAGGATCTCATATGCGTATTTTTACGTAACACAAAGAGAAACTACCTAATTCTATCAAACTTATATATTTTTCTGAAATCGAAGTGTTATTTTGTCTTCTGCAGCGCTATATTTTGATGCACCCTGTATATATATTTTCGATGTCAGAACAAAATATGTTGTTTTCATATTCTACACATCAGGATAGGTACGAAAAGCACAAATTAGAAGAATAAAAATAAAATAATGAAGTTAGAAACATATATTCTACATGAACGACTTTAACCCTTACCTTTTCAATGAGATCACATGACGCACACCTTCTGTCAAAAATTGATTCCAATTACCACGGAGCTATTCAATTTTGTTTTAATTTTCTTATTTCACGTAAAAATGTTGGCTGGCAACCGCCTAACAATATATTATATGTCATTATGTGCATATTGAATTGTTACTAATTGTCGTGTATTATAATCTGTTTTGGTCTATATCTTAAGAACCATTTAACATATTTTCACGAAATAAAGCTCAAACTCGAGTACCAGCACTTCTCTCATAGCGGTCGCAAACCCGGGTCCCTATGGCTGAAAAAAAGTACGTTATCCTGTACCATGTTTGTTACTACTTTATTCTTTTTTTCAAAATAACGCATATTTCACTGCATTTCCCTACACTGACACACCACTAGGTTGCTTGCATATGACACCCGAAAATCACATATGCGTATTTTTACGTAACACAAAGAGAAACTACCTAATTCTGTCAAACTTATATATTTTTCTAAAATCGAAGTGTTATCTTGTCTTCTGCAACGGGTTATTTTGATGCACCCTGTATATATATTTTCAATGTTAGAACAAAAAAAATGTTTTCATATTCTACACATCAGGATAGGTACGAAAGGCACAAATTAGCAGAAAAAGCATAAAATAATGAAGTTAGAAACAAATATTCTATATGAACGACTATAACCCTTACCTTTTCTATGAGATCACATGACGCACACTTTGTGTCAAAAATTGATTCCAATTACCACGGAGCTATTCAATTTTGTTTTAATTTTATTATTTCACGTAAAAATGTTGGCTGGCAACCGCCTAACAATATATTATATGTCATTATGTGCATATTGAATTGTTACTAATTGTCGTGTATTATAATATATTTTGGTCTATATCTTAAGAACCATTTAACATATTTTCAAGAAATAAAGCTCAAACTCGAGTACCAGCACTTCTCTCATAGAGGTCGCAAACCCGGGTCCCTATGGCTGAAAAAAAGTACCTTATCCTGTACCATGTTTGTTACTACTTTCTTCTTTTTTTCAAAATAACGCATATTTCACTGCATTTCCCTACACTGACACACCACTAGGTTGCTTGCATATGACACCCGAGGATCTCATATGCGTATTTTTACGTAACACAAAGAGAAACTACCTAATTCTATCAAACTTATATATTTTTCTGAAATCGAAGTGTTATTTTGTCTTCTGCAGCGCTATATTTTGATGCACCCTGTATATATATTTTCGATGTCAGAACAAAATATGTTGTTTTCATATTCTACACATCAGGATAGGTACGAAAAGCACAAATTAGAAGAATAAAAATAAAATAATGAAGTTAGAAACATATATTCTACATGAACGACTTTAACCCTTACCTTTTCAATGAGATCACATGACGCACACCTTCTGTCAAAAATTGATTCCAATTACCACGGAGCTATTCAATTTTGTTTTAATTTTCTTATTTCACGTAAAAATGTTGGCTGGCAACCGCCTAACAATATATTATATGTCATTATGTGCATATTGAATTGTTACTAATTGTCGTGTATTATAATCTATTTTGGTCTATATCTTAAGAACCATTTAACATATTTTCACGAAATAAAGCTCAAACTCGAGTACCAGCACTTCCCTCATAGAGGTCGCAAACCCGGGTCCCTATGGCTGAAAAAAAGTACGTTATCCTGTACCATGTTTGTTACTACTTTATTCTTTTTTTCAAAATAACGCATATTTCACTGCATTTCCCTACACTGACACACCACTAGGTTGCTTGCATATGACACCCGAGGATCACATATGCGTATTTTTACGTAACACAAAGAGAAACTACCTAATTCTGTCAAACTTATATATTTTTCTGAAATCGAAGTGTTATCTTGTCTTCTGCAACGGGTTATTTTGATGCACCCTGTATATATATTTTCAATGTTAGAACAAAAAAAATGTTTTCATATTCTACACATCAGGATAGGTACGAAAGGCACAAATTAGCAGAAAAAGCATAAAATAATGAAGTTAGAAACAAATATTCTATATGAACGACTATAACCCTTACCTTTTCTTTGAGATCACATGACGCACACCTTGTGTCAAAAATTGATTCCAATTACCACAGAGCTATTCAATTTTGTTTTAATTTTATTATTTCACGTAAAAATGTTGGCTGGCAACCGCCTAACAATATATTATATGTCATTATGTGCATATTGAATTGTTAGTAATTGTCGTGTATTATAATCTATTTTGGTCTATATCTTAAGAACCATTTAACATATTTTCACGAAATAAAGCTCAAACTCAAGTACCAGCACTTCTCCCATAGAGGTCGCAAACCCGGGTCCCTATGGCTGAAAAAAAGTACCTTATCCTGTACCATGTTTGTTACTACTTTATTCTTTTTTTCAAAATAACGCATATTTCACTGCATTTCCCTACACTGACACACCACTAGGTTGCTTGCATATGACACCCGAGGATCTCATATGCGTATTTTTACGTAACACAAAGAGAAACTACCTAATTCTATCAAACTTATATATTTTTCTGAAATCGAAGTGTTATTTTGTCTTCTGCAGCGCTATATTTTGATGCACCCTGTATATATATTTTCGATGTCAGAACAAAATATGTTGTTTTCATATTCTACACATCAGGATAGGTACGAAAAGCACAAATTAGAAGAATAAAAATAAAATAATGAAGTTAGAAACATATATTCTACATGAACGACTTTAACCCTTACCTTTTCAATGAGATCACATGACGCACACCTTCTGTCAAAAATTGATTCCAATTACCACGGAGCTATTCAATTTTGTTTTAATTTTCTTATTTCACGTAAAAATGTTGGCTGGCAACCGCCTAACAATATATTATATGTCATTATGTGCATATTGAATTGTTACTAATTGTCGTGTATTATAATCTGTTTTGGTCTATATCTTAAGAACCATTTAACATATTTTCACGAAATAAAGCTCAAACTCGAGTACCAGCACTTCTCTCATAGCGGTCGCAAACCCGGGTCCCTATGGCTGAAAAAAAGTACCTTATCCTGTACCATGTTTGTTACTACTTTATTCTTTTTTTCAAAATAACGCATATTTCACTGCATTTCCCTACACTGACACACCACTAGGTTGCTTGCATATGACACCCGAGGATCACATATGCGTATTTTTACGTAACACAAAGAGAAACTACCTAATTCTGTCAAACTTATATATTTTTCTGAAATCGAAGTGTTATCTTGTCTTCTGCAACGGGTTATTTTGATGCACCCTGTATATATATTTTCAATGTTAGAACAAAAAAAATGTTTTCATATTCTACACATCAGGATAGGTACGAAAGGCACAAATTAGCAGAAAAAGCATAAAATAATGAAGTTAGAAACAAATATTCTATATGAACGACTATAACCCTTACCTTTTCTATGAGATCACATGACGCACACCTTGTCAATTACCACGGAGCTATTCAATTTTGTTTTAATTTTCTTATTTCACGTAAAGATGTTGGCTGGCAACCGCCTAACAATGTATTATATGTCATTATGTGCATATTGAATTGTTACTAATTGTCGTGTATTATAATCTATTTTGGTCTATATCTTAAGAACCATTTAACATATTTTCACGAAATAAAGCTCAAACTCGAGTACCAGCACTTCTCTCATAGAGGTCGCAAACCCGGGTCCCTATGGCTAAAAAAAATTACCTTATCCTGTACCATGTTTGTTACTACTTTATTCTTTTTTTCAAAATAACGCATATTTCACTGCATTTCCCTACACTGACACACCACTAGGTTGCTTGCATATGACACCCGAGGATCTCATATGCGTATTTTTACGTAACACAAAGAGAAACTACCTAATTCTATCAAACTTATATATTTTTCTGAAATCGAAGTGTTATTTTGTCTTCTGCAGCGCTATATTTTGATGCACCCTGTATATATATTTTCGATGTCAGAACAAAATATGTTGTTTTCATATTCTACACATCAGGATAGGTACGAAAAGCACAAATTGGAAGAATAAAAATAAAATAATGAAGTTAGAAACATATATTCTACATGAACGACTTTAACCCTTACCTTTTCAATGAGATCACATGACGCACACCTTCTGTCAAAAATTGATTCCAATTACCACGGAGCTATTCAATTTTGTTTTAATTTTCTTATTTCACGTAAAAATGTTGGCTGGCAACCGCCTAACAATATATTATATGTCATTATGTGCATATTGAATTGTTACTAATTGTCGTGTATTATAATCTGTTTTGGTCTATATCTTAAGAACCATTTAACATATTTTCACGAAATAAAGCTCAAACTCGAGTACCAGCACTTCTCTCATAGCGGTCGCAAACCCGGGTCCCTATGGCTGAAAAAAAGTACGTTATCCTGTACCATGTGTGTTACTACTTTATTCTTTTTTTCAAAATAACGCATATTTCACTGCATTTCCCTACACTGACACACCACTAGGTTGCTTGCATATGACACCCGAGGATCACATATGCGTATTTTTACGTAACACAAAGAGAAACTACCTAATTCTGTCAAACTTATATATTTTTCTGAAATCGAAGTGTTATCTTGTCTTCTGCAACGGGTTATTTTGATGCACCCTGTATATATATTTTCAATGTTAGAACAAAAAAAATGTTTTCATATTCTACACATCAGGATAGGTACGAAAGGCACAAATTAGCAGAAAAAGCATAAAATAATGAAGTTAGAAACAAATATTCTATATGAACGACTATAACCCTTACCTTTTCTTTGAGATCACATGACGCACACCTTGTGTCAAAAATTGATTCCAATTACCACAGAGCTATTCAATTTTGTTTTAATTTTATTATTTCACGTAAAAATGTTGGCTGGCAACCGCCTAACAATATATTATATGTCATTATGTGCATATTGAATTGTTACTAATTGTCGTGTATTATAATCTATTTTGGTCTATATCTTAAGAACCATTTAACATATTTTCACGAAATAAAGCTCAAACTCAAGTACCAGCACTTCTCCCATAGAGGTCGCAAACCCGGGTCCCTATGGCTGAAAAAAAGTACCTTATCCTGTACCATGTTTGTTACTACTTTATTCTTTTTTTCAAAATAACGCATATTTCACTGCATTTCCCTACACTGACACACCACTAGGTTGCTTGCATATGACACCCGAGGATCTCATATGCGTATTTTTACGTAACACAAAGAGAAACTACCTAATTCTATCAAACTTATATATTTTTCTGAAATCGAAGTGTTATTTTGTCTTCTGCAGCGCTATATTTTGATGCACCCTGTATACATATTTTCGATGTCAGAACAAAATATGTTGTTTTCATATTCTACACATCAGGATAGGTACGAAAAGCACAAATTAAAAGAATAAAAATAAAATAATGAAGTTAGAAACATATATTCTACATGAACGACTTTAACCCTTACCTTTTCAATGAGATCACATGACGCACACCTTCTGTCAAAAATTGATTCCAATTACCACGGAGCTATTCAATTTTGTTTTAATTTTCTTATTTCACGTAAAAATGTTGGCTGGCAACCGCCTAACAATATATTATATGTCATTATGTGCATATTGAATTGTTACTAATTGTCGTGTATTATAATCTGTTTTGGTCTATATCTTAAGAACCATTTAACATATTTTCACGAAATAAAGCTCAAACTCGAGTACCAGCACTTCTCTCATAGCGGTCGCAAACCCGGGTCCCTATGGCTGAAAAAAAGTACGTTATCCTGTACCATGTTTGTTACTACTTTATTCTTTTTTTCAAAATAACGCATATTTCACTGCATTTCCCTACACTGACACACCACTAGGTTGCTTGCATATGACACCCGAAAATCACATATGCGTATTTTTACGTAACACAAAGAGAAACTACCTAATTCTGTCAAACTTATATATTTTTCTAAAATCGAAGTGTTATCTTGTCTTCTGCAACGGGTTATTTTGATGCACCCTGTATATATATTTTCAATGTTAGAACAAAAAAAATGTTTTCATATTCTACACATCAGGATAGGTACGAAAGGCACAAATTAGCAGAAAAAGCATAAAATAATGAAGTTAGAAACAAATATTCTATATGAACGACTATAACCCTTACCTTTTCTATGAGATCACATGACGCACACTTTGTGTCAAAAATTGATTCCAATTACCACGGAGCTATTCAATTTTGTTTTAATTTTATTATTTCACGTAAAAATGTTGGCTGGCAACCGCCTAACAATATATTATATGTCATTATGTGCATATTGAATTGTTACTAATTGTCGTGTATTATAATCTATTTTGGTCTATATCTTAAGAACCATTTAACATATTTTCACGAAATAAAGCTCAAACTCGAGTACCAGCACTTCTCTCATAGAGGTCGCAAACCCGGGTCCCTATGGCTGAAAAAAAGTACCTTATCCTGTACCATGTTTGTTACTACTTTCTTCTTTTTTTCAAAATAACGCATATTTCACTGCATTTCCCTACACTGACACACCACTAGGTTGCTTGCATATGACACCCGAGGATCTCATATGCGTATTTTTACGTAACACAAAGAGAAACTACCTAATTCTATCAAACTTATATATTTTTCTGAAATCGAAGTGTTATTTTGTCTTCTGCAGCGCTATATTTTGATGCACCCTGTATATATATTTTCGATGTCAGAACAAAATATGTTGTTTTCATATTCTACACATCAGGATAGGTACGAAAAGCACAAATTAGAAGAATAAAAATAAAATAATGAAGTTAGAAACATATATTCTACATGAACGACTTTAACCCTTACCTTTTCAATGAGATCACATGACGCACACCTTCTGTCAAAAATTGATTCCAATTACCACGGAGCTATTCAATTTTGTTTTAATTTTCTTATTTCACGTAAAAATGTTGGCTGGCAACCGCCTAACAATATATTATATGTCATTATGTGCATATTGAATTGTTACTAATTGTCGTGTATTATAATCTGTTTTGGTCTATATCTTAAGAACCATTTAACATATTTTCACGAAATAAAGCTCAAACTCGAGTACCAGCACTTCTCTCATAGCGGTCGCAAACCCGGGTCCCTATGGCTGAAAAAAAGTACCTTATCCTGTACCATGTTTGTTACTACTTTATTCTTTTTTTCAAAATAACGCATATTTCACTGCATTTCCCTACACTGACACACCACTAGGTTGCTTGCATATGACACCCGAGGATCACATATGCGTATTTTTACGTAACACAAAGAGAAACTACCTAATTCTGTCAAACTTATATATTTTTCTGAAATCGAAGTGTTATCTTGTCTTCTGCAACGGGTTATTTTGATGCACCCTGTATATATATTTTCAATGTTAGAACAAAAAAAATGTTTTCATATTCTACACATCAGGATAGGTACGAAAGGCACAAATTAGCAGAAAAAGCATAAAATAATGAAGTTAGAAACAAATATTCTATATGAACGACTATAACCCTTACCTTTTCTATGAGATCACATGACGCACACCTTCTGTCAAAAATTGATTCCAATTACCACAGAGCTATTCAATTTTGTTTTAATTTTCTTATTTCACGTAAAAATGTTGGCTGGCAACCGCCTAACAATATATTATATGTCATTATGTGCATATTGAATTGTTACTAATTGTCGTGTATTATAATCTATTTTGGTCTATATCTTAAGAACATTTTAACATATTTTCAAGAAATAAAGCTCAAACTCGAGTACCAGCACTTCTCTCATAGAGGTCGCAAACCCGGGTCCCTATGGCTGAAAAAAAGTACCTTATCCTGTACCATGTTTGTTACTACTTTATTCTTTTTTTCAAAATAACGCATATTTCACTGCATTTCCCTACACTGACACACCACTAGGTTGCTTGCATATGACACCCGAGGATCTCATATGCGTATTTTTACGTAACACAAAGAGAAACTACCTAATTCTATCAAACTTATATATTTTTCTGAAATCGAAGTGTTATTTTGTCTTCTGCAGCGCTATATTTTGATGCACCCTGTATATATATTTTCGATGTCAGAACAAAATATGTTGTTTTCATATTCTACACATCAGGATAGGTACGAAAAGCACAAATTAGAAGAATAAAAATAAAATAATGAAGTTAGAAACATATATTCTACATGAACGACTTTAACTCTTACCTTTTCAATGAGATCACATGACGCACACCTTCTGTCAAAAATTGATTCCAATTACCACGGAGCTATTCAATTTTGTTTTAATTTTCTTATTTCACGTAAAAATGTTGGCTGGCAACCGCCTAACAATATATTATGTCATTATGTGCATATTGAATTGTTACTAATTGTCGTGTATTATAATCTGTTTTGGTCTATATCTTAAGAGCCATTTAACATATTTTCACGAAATAAAGCTCAAACTCGAGTACCAGCACTTCCCTCATAGAGGTCGCAAACCCGGGTCCCTATGGCTGAAAAAAAGTACGTTATCCTGTACCATGTTTGTTACTACTTTATTCTTTTTTTCAAAATAACGCATATTTCACTGCATTTCCCTACACTGACACACCACTAGGTTGCTTGCATATGACACCCGAGGATCACATATGCGTATTTTTACGTAACACAAAGAGAAACTACCTAATTCTGTCAAACTTATATATTTTTCTGAAATCGAAGTGTTATCTTGTCTTCTGCAACGGGTTATTTTGATGCACCCTGTATATATATTTTCAATGTTAGAACAAAAAAAATGTTTTCATATTCTACACATCAGGATAGGTACGAAAGGCACAAATTAGCAGAAAAAGCATAAAATAATGAAGTTAGAAACAAATATTCTATATGAACGACTATAACCCTTACCTTTTCTTTGAGATCACATGACGCACACCTTGTGTCAAAAATTGATTCCAATTACCACAGAGCTATTCAATTTTGTTTTAATTTTATTATTTCACGTAAAAATGTTGGCTGGCAACCGCCTAACAATATATTATATGTCATTATGTGCATATTGAATTGTTAGTAATTGTCGTGTATTATAATCTATTTTGGTCTATATCTTAAGAACCATTTAACATATTTTCACGAAATAAAGCTCAAACTCAAGTACCAGCACTTCTCCCATAGAGGTCGCAAACCCGGGTCCCTATGGCTGAAAAAAAGTACCTTATCCTGTACCATGTTTGTTACTACTTTATTCTTTTTTTCAAAATAACGCATATTTCACTGCATTTCCCTACACTGACACACCACTAGGTTGCTTGCATATGACACCCGAGGATCTCATATGCGTATTTTTACGTAACACAAAGAGAAACTACCTAATTCTATCAAACTTATATATTTTTCTGAAATCGAAGTGTTATTTTGTCTTCTGCAGCGCTATATTTTGATGCACCCTGTATATATATTTTCGATGTCAGAACAAAATATGTTGTTTTCATATTCTACACATCAGGATAGGTACGAAAAGCACAAATTAGAAGAATAAAAATAAAATAATGAAGTTAGAAACATATATTCTACATGAACGACTTTAACCCTTACCTTTTCAATGAGATCACATGACGCACACCTTCTGTCAAAAATTGATTCCAATTACCACGGAGCTATTCAATTTTGTTTTAATTTTCTTATTTCACGTAAAAATGTTGGCTGGCAACCGCCTAACAATATATTATATGTCATTATGTGCATATTGAATTGTTACTAATTGTCGTGTATTATAATCTGTTTTGGTCTATATCTTAAGAACCATTTAACATATTTTCACGAAATAAAGCTCAAACTCGAGTACCAGCACTTCTCTCATAGCGGTCGCAAACCCGGGTCCCTATGGCTGAAAAAAAGTACGTTATCCTGTACCATGTTTGTTACTACTTTATTCTTTTTTTCAAAATAACGCATATTTCACTGCATTTCCCTACACTGACACACCACTAGGTTGCTTGCATATGACACCCGAAAATCACATATGCGTATTTTTACGTAACACAAAGAGAAACTACCTAATTCTGTCAAACTTATATATTTTTCTAAAATCGAAGTGTTATCTTGTCTTCTGCAACGGGTTATTTTGATGCACCCTGTATATATATTTTCAATGTTAGAACAAAAAAAATGTTTTCATATTCTACACATCAGGATAGGTACGAAAGGCACAAATTAGCAGAAAAAGCATAAAATAATGAAGTTAGAAACAAATATTCTATATGAACGACTATAACCCTTACCTTTTCTATGAGATCACATGACGCACACTTTGTGTCAAAAATTGATTCCAATTACCACGGAGCTATTCAATTTTGTTTTAATTTTATTATTTCACGTAAAAATGTTGGCTGGCAACCGCCTAACAATATATTATATGTCATTATGTGCATATTGAATTGTTACTAATTGTCGTGTATTATAATATATTTTGGTCTATATCTTAAGAACCATTTAACATATTTTCAAGAAATAAAGCTCAAACTCGAGTACCAGCACTTCTCTCATAGAGGTCGCAAACCCGGGTCCCTATGGCTGAAAAAAAGTACCTTATCCTGTACCATGTTTGTTACTACTTTCTTCTTTTTTTCAAAATAACGCATATTTCACTGCATTTCCCTACACTGACACACCACTAGGTTGCTTGCATATGACACCCGAGGATCTCATATGCGTATTTTTACGTAACACAAAGAGAAACTACCTAATTCTATCAAACTTATATATTTTTCTGAAATCGAAGTGTTATTTTGTCTTCTGCAGCGCTATATTTTGATGCACCCTGTATATATATTTTCGATGTCAGAACAAAATATGTTGTTTTCATATTCTACACATCAGGATAGGTACGAAAAGCACAAATTAGAAGAATAAAAATAAAATAATGAAGTTAGAAACATATATTCTACATGAACGACTTTAACCCTTACCTTTTCAATGAGATCACATGACGCACACCTTCTGTCAAAAATTGATTCCAATTACCACGGAGCTATTCAATTTTGTTTTAATTTTCTTATTTCACGTAAAAATGTTGGCTGGCAACCGCCTAACAATATATTATATGTCATTATGTGCATATTGAATTGTTACTAATTGTCGTGTATTATAATCTATTTTGGTCTATATCTTAAGAACCATTTAACATATTTTCACGAAATAAAGCTCAAACTCGAGTACCAGCACTTCTCTCATAGCGGTCGCAAACCCGGGTCCCTATGGCTGAAAAAAAGTACGTTATCCTGTACCATGTTTGTTACTACTTTATTCTTTTTTTCAAAATAACGCATATTTCACTGCATTTCCCTACACTGACACACCACTAGGTTGCTTGCATATGACACCCGAGGATCACATATGCGTATTTTTACGTAACACAAAGAGAAACTACCTAATTCTGTCAAACTTATATATTTTTCTGAAATCGAAGTGTTATCTTGTCTTCTGCAACGGGTTATTTTGATGCACCCTGTATATATATTTTCAATGTTAGAACAAAAAAAATGTTTTCATATTCTACACATCAGGATAGGTACGAAAGGCACAAATTAGCAGAAAAAGCATAAAATAATGAAGTTAGAAACAAATATTCTATATGAACGACTATAACCCTTACCTTTTCTATGAGATCACATGACGCACACCTTCTGTCAAAAATTGATTCCAATTACCACAGAGCTATTCAATTTTGTTTTAATTTTCTTATTTCACGTAAAAATGTTGGCTGGCAACCGCCTAACAATATATTATATGTCATTATGTGCATATTGAATTGTTACTAATTGTCGTGTATTATAATCTATTTTGGTCTATATCTTAAGAACCATTTAACATATTTTCACGAAATAAAGCTCAAACTCGAGTACCAGCACTTCTCTCATAGAGGTCGCAAACCCGGGTCCCTATGGCTGAAAAAAATTACCTTATCCTGTACCATGTTTGTTACTACTTTATTCTTTTTTTCAAAATAACGCATATTTCACTGCATTTCCCTACACTGACACACCACTAGGTTGCTTGCATATGACACCCGAGGATCACATATGCGTATTTTTACGTAACACAAAGAGAAACTACCTAATTCTATCAAACTTATATATTTTTCTGAAATCGAAGTGTTATTTTGTCTTCTGCAGCGCTATATTTTGATGCACCCTGTATATATATTTTCGATGTCAGAACAAAATATGTTGTTTTCATATTCTACACATCAGGATAGGTAGGAAAAGCACAAATTAGCAGAATAAAAATAAAATAATGAAGTTAGAAACATATATTCTACATGAACGACTTTAACCCTTACCTTTCCAATGAGATCACATGACGCACACCTTCTGTCAAAAATTGATTCCAATTACCACGGAGCTATTCAATTTTGTTTTAATTTTCTTATTTCACGTAAAAATGTTGGCTGGCAACCGCCTAACAATATATTATATGTCATTATGTGCATATTGAATTGTTACTAATTGTCGTGTATTATAATCTGTTTTGGTCTATATCTTAAGAACCATTTAACATATTTTCACGAAATAAAGCTCAAACTCGAGTACCAGCACTTCTCTCATAGCGGTCGCAAACCCGGGTCCCTATGGCTGAAAAAAATTACCTTATCCTGTACCATGTTTGTTACTACTTTATTCTTTTTTTTTCAAAATAACGCATATTTCACTGCATTTCCCTACACTGACACACCACTAGGTTGCTTGCATATGACACCCGAGGATCACATATGCGTATTTTTACGTAACACAAAGAGAAACTACCTAATTCTGTCAAACTTATATATTTTTCTGAAATCGAAGTGTTATCTTGTCTTCTGCAACGGGTTATTTTGATGCACCCTGTATATATATTTTCAATGTTAGAACAAAAAAAATGTTTTCATATTCTACACATCAGGATAGGTACGAAAGGCACAAATTAGCAGAAAAAGCATAAAATAATGAAGTTAGAAACAAATATTCTATATGAACGACTATAACCCTTACCTTTTCTATGAGATCACATGACGCACACCTTCTGTCAAAAATTGATTCCAATTACCACGGAGCTATTCAGTTTTGTTTTAATTTTCTTATTTCATGTAAAAATGTTGGCTGGCAACCGCCTAACAATATATTATATGTCATTATGTGCATATTGAATTGTTACTAATTGTCGTGTATTATAATCTATTTTCGTCTATATCTTAAGAACCATTTAACATATTTTCACGAAATAAAGCTCAAACTCGAGTACCAGCACTTCTCTCATAGAGGTCGCAAACCCGGGTCCCTATGGCTGAAAAAAATTACCTTATCCTGTACCATGTTTGTTACTACTTTATTCTTTTTTTCAAAATAACGCATATTTCACTGCATTTCCCTACACTGACACACCACTAGGTTGCTTGCATATGACACCCGAGGATCACATATGCGTATTTTTACGTAACACAAAGAGAAACTACATAATTCTATCAAACTTATATATTTTTCTGAAATCGAAGTGTTATTTTGTCTTCTGCAGCGCTATATTTTGATGCACCCTGTATATATATTTTCGATGTCAGAACAAAATATGTTGTTTTCATATTCTACACATCAGGATAGGTAGGAAAAGCACAAATTAGCAGAATAAAAATAAAATAATGAAGTTAGAAACATATATTCTACATGAACGACTTTAACTCTTACCTTTTCAATGAGATCACATGACGCACACCTTCTGTCAAAAATTGATTCCAATTACCACGGAGCTATTCAATTTTGTTTTAATTTTCTTATTTCACGTAAAAATGTTGGCTGGCAACCGCCTAACAATATATTATGTCATTATGTGCATATTGAATTGTTACTAATTGTCGTGTATTATAATCTGTTTTGGTCTATATCTTAAGAACCATTTAACATATTTTCACGAAATAAAGCTCAAACTCGAGTACCAGCACTTCTCTCATAGCGGTCGCAAACCCGGGTCCCTATGGCTGAAAAAAAGTACGTTATCCTGTACCATGTTTGTTACTACTTTATTCTTTTTTTCAAAATAACGCATATTTCACTGCATTTCCCTACACTGACACACCACTAGGTTGCTTGCATATGACACCCGAGGATCACATATGCGTATTTTTACGTAACACAAAGAGAAACTACATAATTCTGTCAAACTTATATATTTTTCTGAAATCGAAGTGTTATCTTGTCTTCTGCAACGGGTTATTTTGATGCACCCTGTATATATATTTTCAATGTTAGAACAAAAAAATTGTTTTCATATTCTACACATCAGGATAGGTACGAAAGGAACAAATTAGCAGAAAAAGCATAAAATAATGAAGTTAGAAACAAATATTCTATATGAACGACTATAACCCTTACCTTTTCTATGAGATCACATGACGCTCACCTTCTGCCAAAAATTGATTCCAATTACCACAGAGCTATTCATTTTTTTTTAATTTTCTTATTTCATGTAAAAATATTGGCTGGCAACCGCCTAACAATATATTATATGTCATTATGTGCATATTGAATTGTTACTAATTGTCGTG
This sequence comes from Thermobia domestica, assembly GCF_964235325.1. Taxonomy (NCBI): domain Eukaryota; kingdom Metazoa; phylum Arthropoda; class Insecta; order Zygentoma; family Lepismatidae; genus Thermobia; species Thermobia domestica. The sequence continues at coordinate 19,098 of NW_027656002.1, forward strand.
TATTATAATCTATTTTGGTCTATATCTTAAGAACCATTTAACATATTTTCACGAAATAAAGCTCAAACTCGAGTACCAGCACTTCTCTCATAGAGGTCGCAAACCCGGGTCCCTATGGCTGAAAAAAAGTACCTTATCCTGTACCATGTTTGTTACTACTTTATTCTTTTTTTCAAAATAACGCATATTTCACTGCATTTCCCTACACTGACACACCACTAGGTTGCTTGCATATCACACCCGAGGATCTCATATGCGTATTTTTACGTAACACAAAGAGAAACTACCTAATTCTGTCAAACTTATATATTTTTCTGAAATCGAAGTGTTATCTTGTCTTCTGCAACGGGTTATTTTGATGCACCCTGTATATATATTTTCAATGTTAGAACAAAAAAAATGTTTTCATATTCTACACATCAGGATAGGTACGAAAGGCACAAATTAGCAGAAAAAGCATAAAATAATGAAGTTAGAAACAAATATTCTATATGAACGACTATAACCCTTACCTTTTCTATGAGATCACATGACGCACACCTTGTGTCAAAAATTGATTCCAATTACCACGGAGCTATTCAATTTTGTTTTAATTTTATTATTTCACGTAAAAATGTTGGCTGGCAACCGCCTAACAATATATTATATGTCATTATGTGCATATTGAATTGTTACTAATTGTCGTGTATTATAATCTATTTTGGTCTATATCTTAAGATCCATTTAACATATTTTCAAGAAATAAAGCTCAAACTCGAGTACCAGCACTTCTCTCATAGAGGTCGCAAACCCGGGTCCCTATGGCTGAAAAAAAGTACCTTATCCTGTACCATGTTTGTTACTACTTTATTCTTTTTTTCAAAATAACGCATATTTCACTGCATTTCCCTACACTGACACACCACTAGGTTGCTTGCATATGACACCCGAGGATCTCATATGCGTATTTTTACGTAACACAAAGAGAAACTACCTAATTCTATCAAACTTATATATTTTTCTGAAATCGAAGTGTTATTTTGTCTTCTGCAGCGCTATATTTTGATGCACCCTGTATATATATTTTCGATGTCAGAACAAAATATGTTGTTTTCATATTCTACACATCAGGATAGGTACGAAAAGCACAAATTAGAAGAATAAAAATAAAATAATGAAGTTAGAAACATATATTCTACATGAACGACTTTAACTCTTACCTTTTCAATGAGATCACATGACGCACACCTTCTGTCAAAAATTGATTCCAATTACCACGGAGCTATTCAATTTTGTTTTAATTTTCTTATTTCACGTAAAAATGTTGGCTGGCAACCGCCTAACAATATATTATGTCATTATGTGCATATTGAATTGTTACTAATTGTCGTGTATTATAATCTGTTTTGGTCTATATCTTAAGAACCATTTAACATATTTTCACGAAATAAAGCTCAAACTCGAGTACCAGCACTTCTCTCATAGCGGTCGCAAACCCGGGTCCCTATGGCTGAAAAAAAGTACCTTATCCTGTACCATGTTTGTTACTACTTTATTCTTTTTTTCAAAATAACGCATATTTCACTGCATTTCCCTACACTGACACACCACTAGGTTGCTTGCATATGACACCCGAGGATCACATATGCGTATTTTTACGTAACACAAAGAGAAACTACCTAATTCTGTCAAACTTATATATTTTTCTGAAATCGAAGTGTTATCTTGTCTTCTGCAACGGGTTATTTTGATGCACCCTGTATATATATTTTCAATGTTAGAACAAAAAAAATGTTTTTATATTCTACACATCAGGATAGGTACGAAAGGCACAAATTAGCAGAAAAAGCATAAAATAATGAAGTTAGAAACAAATATTCTATATGAACGACTATAACCCTTACCTTTTCTATGAGATCACATGACGCACACCTTCTGTCAAAAATTGACTCCAATTACCACAGAGCTATTCAATTTTGTTTTAATTTTCTTATTTCACGTAAAAATGTTGGCTGGCAACCGCCTAACAATATATTATATGTCATTATGTGCATATTGAATTGTTACTAATTGTCGTGTATTATAATCTATTTTGGTCTATATCTTAAGAACCATTTAACATATTTTCACGAAATAAAGCTCAAACTCGAGTACCAGCACTTCTCTCATAGAGGTCGCAAACCCGGGTCCCTATGGCTGAAAAAAATTACCTTATCCTGTACCATGTTTGTTACTACTTTATTCTTTTTTTCAAAATAACGCATATTTCACTGCATTTCCCTACACTGACACACCACTAGGTTGCTTGCATATGACACCCGAGGATCACATATGCGTATTTTTACGTAACACAAAGAGAAACTACCTAATTCTATCAAACTTATATATTTTTCTGAAATCGAAGTGTTATTTTGTCTTCTGCAGCGCTATATTTTGATGCACCCTGTATATATATTTTCGATGTCAGAACAAAATATGTTGTTTTCATATTCTACACATCAGGATAGGTAGGAAAAGCACAAATTAGCAGAATAAAAATAAAATAATGAAGTTAGAAACATATATTCTACATGAACGACTTTAACCCTTAACTTTCCAATGAGATCACATGACGCACACCTTCTGTCAAAAATTGATTCCAATTACCACGGAGCTATTCAATTTTGTTTTAATTTTCTTATTTCACGTAAAAATGTTGGCTGGCAACCGCCTAACAATATATTATATGTCATTATGTGCATATTGAATTGTTACTAATTGTCGTGTATTATAATCTGTTTTGGTCTATATCTTAAGAACCATTTAACATATTTTCATGAAATAAAGCTCAAACTCGAGTACCAGCACTTCTCTCATAGCGGTCGCAAACCCGGGTCCCTATGGCTGAAAAAAAGTACGTTATCCTGTACCATGTTTGTTACTACTTTATTCTTTTTTTCAAAATAACGCATATTTCACTGCATTTCCCTACACTGACACACCACTAGGTTGCTTGCATATGACACCCGAGGATCACATATGCGTATTTTTACGTAACACAAAGAGAAACTACATAATTCTGTCAAACTTATATATTTTTCTGAAATCGAAGTGTTATCTTGTCTTCTGCAACGGTTTATTTTGATGCACCCTGTATATATATTTTCAATGTTAGAACAAAAAAATTGTTTTCATATTCTACACATGAGGATAGGTACGAAAGGCACAAATTAGCAGAAAAAGCATAAAATAATGAAGTTAGAAACAAATATTCTATATGAACGACTATAACCCTTACCTTTTCTATGAGATCACATGACGCACACCTTCTGTCAAAAATTGATACCAATTACCACGGAGCTATTCAATTTTGTTTTAATTTTCTTATTTCACGTAAAAATGTTGGCTGGCAACCGCCTAACAATATATTATATGTCATTATGTGCATATTGAATTGTTACTAATTGTCGTGTATTATAATCTATTTTGGTCTATATCTTAAGAACCATTTAACATATTTTCACGAAATAAAGCTCAAACTCGAGTACCAGCACTTCTCTCATAGAGGTCGCAAACCCGGGTCCCTATGGCTGAAAAAAATTACCTTATCCTGTACCATGTTTGTTACTACTTTATTCTTTTTTTCAAAATAACGCATATTTCACTGCATTTCCCTACACTGACACACCACTAGGTTGCTTGCATATGACACCCGAGGATCACATATGCGTATTTTTACGTAACACAAAGAGAAACTACCTAATTCTATCAAACTTATATATTTTTCTGAAATCGAAGTGTTATTTTGTCTTCTGCAGCGCTATATTTTGATGCACCCTGTATATATATTTTCAATGTTAGAACAAAAAAAAATGTTTTCATATTCTACACATCAGGATAGGTACGAAAGGCACAAATTAGCAGAAAAAGCGTAAAATAATGAAGTTAGAAACATATATTCTACATGAACAACTATAACCCTTACCTTTTCAATGAGATTACATGACGCTCACCTTCTGCCAAAAATTGATTCCAATTACCACAGAGCTATTCATTTTTTTTAATTTTCTTATTTCATGTAAAAATGTTGGCTGGCAACCGCCTAACAATATATTATATGTCATTATGTGCATATTGAATTGTTACTAATTGTCGTGTATTATAATATATTTTGGTCTATATCTTAAGAACCATTTAACATATTTTCACGAAATAAAGCTCAAACTCGAGTACCAGCACTTCTCTCATAGAGGTCGCAAACCCGGGTCCCTATGGCTGAAAAAAATTACCTTATCCTGTACCATGTTTGTTACTACTTTATTCTTTTTTTCAAAATAACGCATATTTCACTGCATTTCCCTACACTGACACACCACTAGGTTGCTTGCATATGACACCCGAGGATCTCATATGCGTATTTTTACGTAACACAAAGAGAAACTACCTAATTCTATCAAACTTATATATTTTTCTGAAATCGAAGTGTTATTTTGTCTTCTGCAGCGCTATATTTTGATGCACCCTGTATATATATTTTCGATGTCAGAACAAAGTATGTTGTTTTCATATTCTACACATCAGGATAGGTACGAAAAGCACAAATTAGAAGAATAAAAATAAAATAATGAAGTTAGAAACATATATTCTACATGAACGACTTTAACTCTTACCTTTTCAATGAGATCACATGACGCACACCTTCTGTCAAAAATTGATTCCAATTACCACGGAGCTATTCAATTTTGTTTTAATTTTCTTATTTCACGTAAAAATGTTGGCTGGCAACCGCCTAACAATATATTATGTCATTATGTGAATATTGAATTGTTACTAATTGTCGTGTATTATAATCTGTTTTGGTCTATATCTTAAGAACCATTTAACATATTTTCACGAAATAAAGCTCAAACTCGAGTACCAGCACTTCTCTCATAGCGGTCGCAAACCCGGGTCCCTATGGCTGAAAAAAAGTACGTTATCCTGTACCATGTTTGTTACTACTTTATTCTTTTTTTCAAAATAACGCATATTTCACTGCATTTCCCTACACTGACACACCACTAGGTTGCTTGCATATGACACCCGAGGATCACATATGCGTATTTTTACGTAACACAAAGAGAAACTACATAATTCTGTCAAACTTATATATTTTTCTGAAATCGAAGTGTTATCTTGTCTTCTGCAACGGGTTATTTTGATGCACCCTGTATATATATTTTCAATGTTAGAACAAAAAAATTGTTTTCATATTCTACACATCAGGATAGGTACGAAAGGAACAAATTAGCAGAAAAAGCATAAAATAATGAAGTTAGAAACAAATATTCTATATGAACGACTATAACCCTTACCTTTTCTATGAGATCACATGACGCACACCTTCTGTCAAAAATTGATTCCAATTACCACGGAGCTATTCAATTTTGTTTTAATTTTCTTATTTCACGTAAAAATGTTGGCTGGCAACCGCCTAACAATATATTATATGTCATTATGTGCATATTGAATTGTTACTAATTGTCGTGTATTATAATCTATTTTGGTCTATATCTTAAGAACCATTTAACATATTTTCACGAAATAAAGCTCAAACTCGAGTACCAGCACTTCTCTCATAGAGGTCGCAAACCCGGGTCCCTATGGCTGAAAAAAATTACCTTATCCTGTACCATGTTTGTTACTACTTTATTCTTTTTTTCAAAATAACGCATATTTCACTGCATTTCCCTACACTGACACACCACTAGGTTGCTTGCATATGACACCCGAGGATCACATATGCGTATTTTTACGTAACACAAAGAGAAACTACCTAATTCTATCAAACTTATATATTTTTCTGAAATCGAAGTGTTATTTTGTCTTCTGCAGCGCTATATTTTGATGCACCCTGTATATATATTTTCGATGTCAGAACAAAATATGTTGTTTTCATATTCTACACATCAGGATAGGTAGGAAAAGCACAAATTAGCAGAATAAAAATAAAATAATGAAGTTAGAAACATATATTCTACATGAACGACTTTAACCCTTACCTTTCCAATGAGATCACATGACGCACACCTTCTGTCAAAAATTGATTCCAATTACCACGGAGCTATTCAATTTTGTTTTAATTTTCTTATTTCACGTAAAAATGTTGGCTGGCAACCGCCTAACAATATATTATATGTCATTATGTGCATATTGAATTGTTACTAATTGTCGTGTATTATAATCTGTTTTGGTCTATATCTTAAGAACCATTTAACATATTTTCACGAAATAAAGCTCAAACTCGAGTACCAGCACTTCTCTCATAGCGGTCGCAAACCCGGGTCCCTATGGCTGAAAAAAAGTACGTTATCCTGTACCATGTTTGTTACTACTTTATTCTTTTTTTCAAAATAACGCATATTTCACTGCATTTCCCTACACTGACACACCACTAGGTTGCTTGCATATGACACCCGAGGATCACATATGCGTATTTTTACGTAACACAAAGAGAAACTACCTAATTCTGTCAAACTTATATATTTTTCTGAAATCGAAGTGTTATCTTGTCTTCTGCAACGGGTTATTTTGATGCACCCTGTATATATATTTTCAATGTTAGAACAAAAAAATTGTTTTCATATTCTACACATCAGGATAGGTACGAAAGGCACAAATTAGCAGAAAAAGCATAAAATAATGAAGTTAGAAACAAATATTCTATATGAACGACTATAACCCTTACCTTTTCTATGAGATCACATGACGCACACCTTCTGTCAAAAATTGATTCCAATTACCACGGAGCTATTCAATTTTGTTTTAATTTTCTTATTTCACGTAAAAATGTTATCTGGCAACCGCCTAACAATATATTATATGTCATTATGTGCATATTGAATTGTTACTAATTGTCGTGTATTATAATCTATTTTGGTCTATATCTTAAGAACCATTTAACATATTTTCACGAAATAAAGCTCAAACTCGAGTACCAGCACTTCTCTCATAGAGGTCGCAAACCCGGGTCCCTATGGCTGAAAAAAATTACCTTATCCTGTACCATGTTTGTTACTACTTTATTCTTTTTTTCAAAATAACGCATATTTCACTGCATTTCCCTACACTGACACACCACTAGGTTGCTTGCATATGACACCCGAGGATCACATATGCGTATTTTTACGTAACACAAAGAGAAACTACCTAATTCTATCAAACTTATATATTTTTCTGAAATCGAAGTGTTATTTTGTCTTCTGCAGCGCTATATTTTGATGCACCCTGTATATATATTTTCGATGTCAGAACAAAATATGTTGTTTTCATATTCTACACATCAGGATAGGTAGGAAAAGCACAAATTAGCAGAATAAAAATAAAATAATGAAGTTAGAAACATATATTCTACATGAACGACTTTAACCCTTACCTTTCCAATGAGATCACATGACGCACACCTTCTGTCAAAAATTGATTCCAATTACCACGGAGCTATTCAATTTTGTTTTAATTTTCTTATTTCACGTAAAAATGTTGGCTGGCAACCGCCTAACAATATATTATATGTCATTATGTGCATATTGAATTGTTACTAATTGTCGTGTATTATAATCTATTTTGGTCTATATCTTAAGAACCATTTAACATATTTTCACGAAATAAAGCTCAAACTCGAGTACCAGCACTTCTCTCATAGAGGTCGCAAACCCGGGTCCCTATGGCTGAAAAAAATTACCTTATCCTGTACCATGTTTGTTACTACTTTATTCTTTTTTTCAAAATAACGCATATTTCACTGCATTTCCCTACACTGACACACCACTAGGTTGCTTGCATATGACACCCGAGGATCACATATGCGTATTTTTACGTAACACAAAGAGAAACTACCTAATTCTATCAAACTTATATATTTTTCTGAAATCGAAGTGTTATTTTGTCTTCTGCAGCGCTATATTTTGATGCACCCTGTATATATATTTTCAATGTTAGAACAAAAAAAAATGTTTTCATATTCTACACATCAGGATAGGTACGAAAGGCACAAATTAGCAGAAAAAGCGTAAAATAATGAAGTTAGAAACATATATTCTACATGAACAACTATAACCCTTACCTTTTCAATGAGATTACATGACGCTCACCTTCTGCCAAAAATTGATTCCAATTACCACAGAGCTATTCATTTTTTTTAATTTTCTTATTTCATGTAAAAATGTTGGCTGGCAACCGCCTAACAATATATTATATGTCATTATGTGCATATTGAATTGTTACTAATTGTCGTGTATTATAATCTATTTTGGTCTATATCTTAAGAACCATTTAACATATTTTCACGAAATAAAGCTCAAACTCGAGTACCAGCACTTCTCTCATAGCGGTCGCAAACCCGGGTCCCTATGGCTGAAAAAAATTACCTTATCCTGTACCATGTTTGTTACTACTTTATTCTTTTTTTCAAAATAACGCATATTTCACTGCATTTCCCTACACTGACACACCACTAGGTTCCTTGCATATGACACCCGAGGATCACATATGCGTATTTTTACGTAACACAAAGAGAAACTACCTAATTCTATCAAACTTATATATTTTTCTGAAATCGAAGTGTTATTTTGTCTTCTGCAGCGCTATATTTTGATGCACCCTGTATATATATTTTCGATGTTAGAACAAAATATGTTGTTTTCATATTCTACACATCAGGATATGTACGAAAAGCGCAAATTAGCAGAATAAAAATAAAATAATGAAATTAGAAACATATATTCTACATGAACGACTTTAACCCTTACCTTTTCAATGAGATCACATGACGCACACCTTCTGTCAAAAATTGATTCCAATTACCACGGAGCTATTCAATTTTGTTTTAATTTTCTTATTTCACGTAAAAATGTTGGCTGGCAACCGCCTAACAATATATTATATGTCATTATGTGCATATTGAATTGTTACTAATTGTCGTGTATTATAATCTGTTTTGGTCTATATCTTAAGAACCATTTAACATATTTTCACGAAATAAAGCTCAAACTCGAGTACCAGCACTTCTCTCATAGCGGTCGCAAACCCGGATCCCTATGGCTGAAAAAAAGTACGTTGTCCTGTACCATGTTTGTTACTACTTTATTCTTTTTTTCAAAATAACGCATATTTCACTGCATTTCCCTACACTGACACACCACTAGGTTCCTTGCATATGACACCCGAAAATCACATATGCGTATTTTTACGTAACACAAAGAGAAACTACCTAATTCTGTCAAACTTATATATTTTTCTGAAATCGAAGTGTTATCTTGTCTTCTGCAACGGGTTATTTTGATGCACCCTGTATATATATTTTCAATGTTAGAACAAAAAAAATGTTTTCATATTCTACACATCAGGATAGGTACGAAAGGCACAAATTAGCAGAAAAAGCATAAAATAATGAAGTTAGAAACAAATATTCTATATGAACGACTATAACCCTTACCTTTTCTATGAGATCACATGACGCACACCTTCTGTCAAAAATTGTTTCCAATTACCACGGAGCTATTGAATTTTGTTTTAATTTTCTTATTTCACGTAAAAATGTTGGCTGGCAACCGCCTAACAATATATTATATGTCATTATGTGCATATTGAATTGTTACTAATTGTCGTGTATTATAATCTATTTTGGTCTATATCTTAACAACCATTTAACATATTTTCACGAAATAAAGCTCAAACTCGAGTACCAGCACTTCTCTCATAGAGGTCGCAAACCCGGGTCCCTATGGCTGAAAAAAATTACCTTATCCTGTACCATGTTTGTTACTACTTTATTCTTTTTTTCAAAATAACGCATATTTCACTGCATTTCCCTACACTGACACACCACTAGGTTGCTTGCATATGACACCCGAGGATCACATATGCGTATTTTTACGTAACACAAAGAGAAACTACATAATTCTGTCAAACTTATATATTTTTCTGAAATCGAAGTGTTATCTTGTCTTCTGCAACGGTTTATTTTGATGCACCCTGTATATATATTTTCAATTTTAGAACAAAAAAATTGTTTTCATATTCTACACATGAGGATAGGTACGAAAGGCACAAATTAGCAGAAAAAGCATAAAATAATGAAGTTAGAAACAAATATTCTATATGAACGACTATAACCCTTACCTTTTCTATGAGATCACATGACGCACACCTTCTGTCAAAAATTGATACCAATTACCACGGAGCTATTCAATTTTGTTTTAATTTTCTTATTTCACGTAAAAATGTTGGCTGGCAACCGCCTAACAATATATTATATGTCATTATGTGCATATTGAATTGTTACTAATTGTCGTGTATTATAATCTATTTTGGTCTATATCTTAAGAACCATTTAACATATTTTCACGAAATAAAGCTCAAACTCGAGTACCAGCACTTCTCTCATAGAGGTCGCAAACCCGGGTCCCTATGGCTGAAAAAAATTACCTTATCCTGTACCATGTTTGTTACTACTTTATTCTTTTTTTCAAAATAACGCATATTTCACTGCATTTCCCTACACTGACACACCACTAGGTTGCTTGCATATGACACCCGAGGATCACATATGCGTATTTTTACGTAACACAAAGAGAAACTACCTAATTCTATCAAACTTATATATTTTTCTGAAATCGAAGTGTTATTTTGTCTTCTGCAGCGCTATATTTTGATGCACCCTGTATATATATTTTCAATGTTAGAACAAAAAAAATGTTTTCATATTCTACACATCAGGATAGGTACGAAAGGCACAAATTAGCAGAAAAAGCGTAAAATAATGAAGTTAGAAACATATATTCTATATGAACAACTATAACCCTTACCTTTTCAATGAGATTACATGACGCTCACCTTCTGCCAAAAATTGATTCCAATTACCACAGAGCTATTCATTTTTTTTAATTTTCTTATTTCATGTAAAAATGTTGGCTGGCAACCGCCTAACAATATATTATATGTCATTATGTGCATATTGAATTGTTACTAATTGTCGTGTATTATAATATATTTTGGTCTATATCTTAAGAACCATTTAACATATTTTCACGAAATAAAGCTCAAACTCGAGTACCAGCACTTCTCTCATAGAGGTCGCAAACCCGGGTCCCTATGGCTGAAAAAAATTACCTTATCCTGTACCATGTTTGTTACTACTTTATTCTTTTTTTCAAAATAACGCATATTTCACTGCATTTCCCTACACTGACACACCACTAGGTTGCTTGCATATGACACCCGAGGATCTCATATGCGTATTTTTACGTAACACAAAGAGAAACTACCTAATTCTATCAAACTTATATATTTTTCTGAAATCGAAGTGTTATTTTGTCTTCTGCAGCGCTATATTTTGATGCACCCTGTATATATATTTTCGATGTCAGAACAAAATATGTTGTTTTCATATTCTACACATCAGGATAGGTACGAAAAGCACAAATTAGAAGAATAAAAATAAAATAATGAAGTTAGAAACATATATTCTACATGAACGACTTTAACTCTTACCTTTTCAATGAGATCACATGACGCACACCTTCTGTCAAAAATTGATTCCAATTACCACGGAGCTATTCAATTTTGTTTTAATTTTCTTATTTCACGTAAAAATGTTGGCTGGCAACCGCCTAACAATATATTATGTCATTATGTGAATATTGAATTGTTACTAATTGTCGTGTATTATAATCTGTTTTGGTCTATATCTTAAGAACCATTTAACATATTTTCACGAAATAAAGCTCAAACTCGAGTACCAGCACTTCTCTCATAGCGGTCGCAAACCCGGGTCCCTATGGCTGAAAAAAAGTACGTTATCCTGTACCATGTTTGTTACTACTTTATTCTTTTTTTCAAAATAACGCATATTTCACTGCATTTCCCTACACTGACACACCACTAGGTTGCTTGCATATGACACCCGAGGATCACATATGCGTATTTTTACGTAACACAAAGAGAAACTACATAATTCTGTCAAACTTATATATTTTTCTGAAATCGAAGTGTTATCTTGTCTTCTGCAACGGGTTATTTTGATGCACCCTGTATATATATTTTCAATGTTAGAACAAAAAAATTGTTTTCATATTCTACACATCAGGATAGGTACGAAAGGAACAAATTAGCAGAAAAAGCATAAAATAATGAAGTTAGAAACAAATATTCTATATGAACGACTATAACCCTTACCTTTTCTATGAGATCACATGACGCACACCTTCTGTCAAAAATTGATTCCAATTACCACGGAGCTATTCAATTTTGTTTTAATTTTCTTATTTCACGTAAAAATGTTGGCTGGCAACCGCCTAACAATATATTATATGTCATTATGTGCATATTGAATTGTTACTAATTGTCGTGTATTATAATCTATTTTGGTCTATATCTTAAGAACCATTTAACATATTTTCACGAAATAAAGCTCAAACTCGAGTACCAGCACTTCTCTCATAGAGGTCGCAAACCCGGGTCCCTATGGCTGAAAAAAATTACCTTATCCTGTACCATGTTTGTTACTACTTTATTCTTTTTTTCAAAATAACGCATATTTCACTGCATTTCCCTACACTGACACACCACTAGGTTGCTTGCATATGACACCCGAGGATCACATATGCGTATTTTTACGTAACACAAAGAGAAACTACCTAATTCTATCAAACTTATATATTTTTCTGAAATCGAAGTGTTATTTTGTCTTCTGCAGCGCTATATTTTGATGCACCCTGTATATATATTTTCGATGTCAGAACAAAATATGTTGTTTTCATATTCTACACATCAGGATAGGTAGGAAAAGCACAAATTAGCAGAATAAAAATAAAATAATGAAGTTAGAAACATATATTCTACATGAACGACTTTAACCCTTACCTTTTCAATGAGATCACATGACGCACACCTTCTGTCAAAAATTGATTCCAATTACCACGGAGCTATTCAATTTTGTTTTAATTTTCTTATTTCACGTAAAAATGTTGGCTGGCAACCGCCTAACAATATATTATATGTCATTATGTGCATATTGAATTGTTACTAATTGTCGTGTATTATAATCTGTTTTGGTCTATATCTTAAGAACCATTTAACATATTTTCACGAAATAAAGCTCAAACTCGAGTACCAGCACTTCTCTCATAGCGGTCGCAAACCCGGGTCCCTATGGCTGAAAAAAAGTACGTTATCCTGTACCATGTTTGTTACTACTTTATTCTTTTTTTCAAAATAACGCATATTTCACTGCATTTCCCTACACTGACACACCACTAGGTTGCTTGCATATGACACCCGAGGATCACATATGCGTATTTTTACGTAACACAAAGAGAAACTACATAATTCTGTCAAACTTATATATTTTTCTGAAATCGAAGTGTTATCTTGTCTTCTGCAACGGGTTATTTTGATGCACCCTGTATATATATTTTCAATGTTAGAACAAAAAAATTGTTTTCATATTCTACACATCAGGATAGGTACGAAAGGCACAAATTAGCAGAAAAAGCATAAAATAATGAAGTTAGAAACAAATATTCTATATGAACGACTATAACCCTTACCTTTTCTATGAGATCACATGACGCACACCTTCTGTCAAAAATTGATTCCAATTACCACGGAGCTATTCAATTTTGTTTTAATTTTCTTATTTCACGTAAAAATGTTGGCTGGCAACCGCCTAACAATATATTATATGTCATTATGTGCATATTGAATTGTTACTAATTGTCGTGTATTATAATCTATTTTGGTCTATATCTTAAGAACCATTTAACATATTTTCACGAAATAAAGCTCAAACTCGAGTACCAGCACTTCTCTCATAGAGGTCGCAAACCCGGGTCCCTATGGCTGAAAAAAATTACCTTATCCTGTACCATGTTTGTTACTACTTTATTCTTTTTTTCAAAATAACGCATATTTCACTGCATTTCCCTACACTGACACACCACTAGGTTGCTTGCATATGACACCCGAGGATCACATATGCGTATTTTTACGTAACACAAAGAGAAACTACCTAATTCTATCAAACTTATATATTTTTCTGAAATCGAAGTGTTATTTTGTCTTCTGCAGCGCTATATTTTGATGCACCCTGTATATATATTTTCGATGTCAGAACAAAATATGTTGTTTTCATATTCTACACATCAGGATAGGTAGGAAAAGCACAAATTAGCAGAATAAAAATAAAATAATGAAGTTAGAAACATATATTCTACATGAACGACTTTAACCCTTACCTTTCCAATGAGATCACATGACGCACACCTTCTGTCAAAAATTGATTCCAATTACCACGGAGCTATTCAATTTTGTTTTAATTTTCTTATTTCACGTAAAAATGTTGGCTGGCAACCGCCTAACAATATATTATATGTCATTATGTGCATATTGAATTGTTACTAATTGTCGTGTATTATAATCTATTTTGGTCTATATCTTAAGAACCATTTAACATATTTTCACGAAATAAAGCTCAAACTCGAGTACCAGCACTTCTCTCATAGAGGTCGCAAACCCGGGTCCCTATGGCTGAAACAAAGTACCTTATTCTCTACCATGTTTGTTACTACTTTATTCTTTTTTTCAAAATAACGCATATTTCACTGGATTTCCCTACACTGACACACCACTACGTTGCTTGCATATGACACCCGAGGAACACATATGTGTATTTTTACGTAACACAGAGAGAAACTACCTAATTATATCAAACTTTTAAAATTTTCTGAAATCGAAGTGTTATCTTGTCTTCTGCAACGGTTTATTTTGATGCACCCTGTATATATATTTTCAATGTTAGAACAAAAAAAAATGTTTTCATATTCTACACATCAGGATAGGTACGAAAGGCACAAATTAGCAGAAAAAGCGTAAAATAATGAAGTTAGAAACATATATTCTACATGAACAACTATAACCCTTACCTTTTCAATGAGATTACATGACGCTCACCTTCTGCCAAAAATTGATTCCAATTACCACAGAGCTATTCATTTTTTTTAATTTTCTTATTTCATGTAAAAATGTTGGCTGGCAACCGCCTAACAATATATTATATGTCATTATGTGCATATTGAATTGTTACTAATTGTCGTGTATTATAATCTGTTTTGGTCTATATCTTAAGAACCATTTAACATATTTTCACGAAATAAAGCTCAAACTCGAGTACCAGCACTTCTCTCATAGCGGTCGCAAACCCGGATCCCTATGGCTGAAAAAAAGTACGTTATCCTGTACCATGTTTGTTACTACTTTATTCTTTTTTTCAAAATAACGCATATTTCACTGCATTTCCCTACACTGACACACCACTAGGTTCCTTGCATATGACACCCGAGGATCACATATGCGTATTTTTACGTAACACAAAGAGAAACTACCTAATTCTGTCAAACTTATATATTTTTCTGAAATCGAAGTGTTATCTTGTCTTCTGCAACGGGTTATTTTGATGCACCCTGTATATATATTTTCAATGTTAGAACAAAAAAAATGTTTTCATGTTCTACACATCAGGATAGGTACGAAAGGCACAAATTAGCAGAAAAAGCATAAAATAATGAAGTTAGAAACAAATATTCTATATGAACGACTATAACCCTTACCTTTTCTATGAGATCACATGACGCACACCTTCTGTCAAAAATTGATTCCAATTACCACGGAGCTATTGAATTTTGTTTTAATTTTCTTATTTCACGTAAAAATGTTGGCTGGCAACCGCCTAACAATATATTATATGTCATTATGTGCATATTGAATTGTTACTAATTGTCGTGTATTATAATCTATTTTGGTCTATATCTTAACAACCATTTAACATATTTTCACGAAATAAAGCTCAAACTCGAGTACCAGCACTTCTCTCATAGAGGTCGCAAACCCGGGTCCCTATGGCTGAAAAAAATTACCTTATCCTGTACCATGTTTGTTACTACTTTATTCTTTTTTTCAAAATAACGCATATTTCACTGCATTTCCCTACACTGACACACCACTAGGTTGCTTGCATATGACACCCGAGGATCACATATGCGTATTTTTACGTAACACAAAGAGAAACTACCTAATTCTATCAAACTTATATATTTTTCTGAAATCGAAGTGTTATTTTGTCTTCTGCAGCGCTATATTTTGATGCACCCTGTATATATATTTTCGATGTCAGAACAAAATATGTTGTTTTCATATTCTACACATCAGGATAGGTAGGAAAAGCACAAATTAGCAGAATAAAAATAAAATAATGAAGTTAGAAACATATATTCTACATGAACGACTTTAACCCTTACCTTTCCAATGAGATCACATGACGCACACCTTCTGTCAAAAATTGATTCCAATTACCACGGAGCTATTCAATTTTGTTTTAATTTTCTTATTTCACGTAAAAATGTTGGCTGGCAACCGCCTAACAATATATTATATGTCATTATGTGCATATTGAATTGTTACTAATTGTCGTGTATTATAATCTATTTTGGTCTATATCTTAAGAACCATTTAACATATTTTCACGAAATAAAGCTCAAACTCGAGTACCAGCACTTCTCTCATAGAGGTCGCAAACCCGGGTCCCTATGGCTGAAAAAAATTACCTTATCCTGTACCATGTTTGTTACTACTTTATTCTTTTTTTCAAAATAACGCATATTTCACTGCATTTCCCTACACTGACACACCACTAGGTTGCTTGCATATGACACCCGAGGATCACATATGCGTATTTTTACGTAACACAAAGAGAAACTACCTAATTCTATCAAACTTATATATTTTTCTGAAATCGAAGTGTTATTTTGTCTTCTGCAGCGCTATATTTTGATGCACCCTGTATATATATTTTCAATGTTAGAACAAAAAAAAATGTTTTCATATTCTACACATCAGGATAGGTACGAAAGGCACAAATTAGCAGAAAAAGCGTAAAATAATGAAGTTAGAAACATATATTCTACATGAACAACTATAACCCTTACCTTTTCAATGAGATTACATGACGCTCACCTTCTGCCAAAAATTGATTCCAATTACCACAGAGCTATTCATTTTTTTTAATTTTCTTATTTCATGTAAAAATGTTGGCTGGCAACCGCCTAACAATATATTATATGTCATTATGTGCATATTGAATTGTTACTAATTGTCGTGTATTATAATCTATTTTGGTCTATATCTTAAGAACCATTTAACATATTTTCACGAAATAAAGCTCAAACTCGAGTACCAGCACTTCTCTCATAGCGGTCGCAAACCCGGGTCCCTATGGCTGAAAAAAATTACCTTATCCTGTACCATGTTTGTTACTACTTTATTCTTTTTTTCAAAATAACGCATATTTCACTGCATTTCCCTACACTGACACACCACTAGGTTCCTTGCATATGACACCCGAGGATCACATATGCGTATTTTTACGTAACACAAAGAGAAACTACCTAATTCTATCAAACTTATATATTTTTCTGAAATCGAAGTGTTATTTTGTCTTCTGCAGCGCTATATTTTGATGCACCCTGTATATATATTTTCGATGTTAGAACAAAATATGTTGTTTTCATATTCTACACATCAGGATATGTACGAAAAGCGCAAATTAGCAGAATAAAAATAAAATAATGAAATTAGAAACATATATTCTACATGAACGACTTTAACCCTTACCTTTTCAATGAGATCACATGACGCACACCTTCTGTCAAAAATTGATTCCAATTACCACGGAGCTATTCAATTTTGTTTTAATTTTCTTATTTCACGTAAAAATGTTGGCTGGCAACCGCCTAACAATATATTATATGTCATTATGTGCATATTGAATTGTTACTAATTGTCGTGTATTATAATCTGTTTTGGTCTATATCTTAAGAACCATTTAACATATTTTCACGAAATAAAGCTCAAACTCGAGTACCAGCACTTCTCTCATAGCGGTCGCAAACCCGGATCCCTATGGCTGAAAAAAAGTACGTTGTCCTGTACCATGTTTGTTACTACTTTATTCTTTTTTTCAAAATAACGCATATTTCACTGCATTTCCCTACACTGACACACCACTAGGTTCCTTGCATATGACACCCGAAAATCACATATGCGTATTTTTACGTAACACAAAGAGAAACTACCTAATTCTGTCAAACTTATATATTTTTCTGAAATCGAAGTGTTATCTTGTCTTCTGCAACGGGTTATTTTGATGCACCCTGTATATATATTTTCAATGTTAGAACAAAAAAAATGTTTTCATATTCTACACATCAGGATAGGTACGAAAGGCACAAATTAGCAGAAAAAGCATAAAATAATGAAGTTAGAAACAAATATTCTATATGAACGACTATAACCCTTACCTTTTCTATGAGATCACATGACGCACACCTTCTGTCAAAAATTGTTTCCAATTACCACGGAGCTATTGAATTTTGTTTTAATTTTCTTATTTCACGTAAAAATGTTGGCTGGCAACCGCCTAACAATATATTATATGTCATTATGTGCATATTGAATTGTTACTAATTGTCGTGTATTATAATCTATTTTGGTCTATATCTTAACAACCATTTAACATATTTTCACGAAATAAAGCTCAAACTCGAGTACCAGCACTTCTCTCATAGAGGTCGCAAACCCGGGTCCCTATGGCTGAAAAAAATTACCTTATCCTGTACCATGTTTGTTACTACTTTATTCTTTTTTTCAAAATAACGCATATTTCACTGCATTTCCCTACACTGACACACCACTAGGTTGCTTGCATATGACACCCGAGGATCACATATGCGTATTTTTACGTAACACAAAGAGAAACTACATAATTCTGTCAAACTTATATATTTTTCTGAAATCGAAGTGTTATCTTGTCTTCTGCAACGGTTTATTTTGATGCACCCTGTATATATATTTTCAATTTTAGAACAAAAAAATTGTTTTCATATTCTACACATGAGGATAGGTACGAAAGGCACAAATTAGCAGAAAAAGCATAAAATAATGAAGTTAGAAACAAATATTCTATATGAACGACTATAACCCTTACCTTTTCTATGAGATCACATGACGCACACCTTCTGTCAAAAATTGATACCAATTACCACTGAGCTATTCAATTTTGTTTTAATTTTCTTATTTCACGTAAAAATGTTGGCTGGCAACCGCCTAACAATATATTATATGTCATTATGTGCATATTGAATTGTTACTAATTGTCGTGTATTATAATCTATTTTGGTCTATATCTTAAGAACCATTTAACATATTTTCACGAAATAAAGCTCAAACTCGAGTACCAGCACTTCTCTCATAGAGGTCGCAAACCCGGGTCCCTATGGCTGAAAAAAATTACCTTATCCTGTACCATGTTTGTTACTACTTTATTCTTTTTTTCAAAATAACGCATATTTCACTGCATTTCCCTACACTGACACACCACTAGGTTGCTTGCATATGACACCCGAGGATCACATATGCGTATTTTTACGTAACACAAAGAGAAACTACCTAATTCTATCAAACTTATATATTTTTCTGAAATCGAAGTGTTATTTTGTCTTCTGCAGCGCTATATTTTGATGCACCCTGTATATATATTTTCAATGTTAGAACAAAAAAAATGTTTTCATATTCTACACATCAGGATAGGTACGAAAGGCACAAATTAGCAGAAAAAGC
The DNA here is from genome assembly GCF_964235325.1 of Thermobia domestica. Lineage (NCBI taxonomy): Eukaryota > Metazoa > Arthropoda > Insecta > Zygentoma > Lepismatidae > Thermobia > Thermobia domestica. The sequence goes on from NW_027656002.1 coordinate 38,763, forward strand.
GTAAAATAATGAAGTTAGAAACATATATTCTATATGAACAACTATAACCCTTACCTTTTCAATGAGATTACATGACGCTCACCTTCTGCCAAAAATTGATTCCAATTACCACAGAGCTATTCATTTTTTTTAATTTTCTTATTTCATGTAAAAATGTTGGCTGGCAACCGCCTAACAATATATTATATGTCATTATGTGCATATTGAATTGTTACTAATTGTCGTGTATTATAATATATTTTGGTCTATATCTTAAGAACCATTTAACATATTTTCACGAAATAAAGCTCAAACTCGAGTACCAGCACTTCTCTCATAGAGGTCGCAAACCCGGGTCCCTATGGCTGAAAAAAATTACCTTATCCTGTACCATGTTTGTTACTACTTTATTCTTTTTTTCAAAATAACGCATATTTCACTGCATTTCCCTACACTGACACACCACTAGGTTGCTTGCATATGACACCCGAGGATCTCATATGCGTATTTTTACGTAACACAAAGAGAAACTACCTAATTCTATCAAACTTATATATTTTTCTGAAATCGAAGTGTTATTTTGTCTTCTGCAGCGCTATATTTTGATGCACCCTGTATATATATTTTCGATGTCAGAACAAAATATGTTGTTTTCATATTCTACACATCAGGATAGGTACGAAAAGCACAAATTAGAAGAATAAAAATAAAATAATGAAGTTAGAAACATATATTCTACATGAACGACTTTAACTCTTACCTTTTCAATGAGATCACATGACGCACACCTTCTGTCAAAAATTGATTCCAATTACCACGGAGCTATTCAATTTTGTTTTAATTTTCTTATTTCACGTAAAAATGTTGGCTGGCAACCGCCTAACAATATATTATGTCATTATGTGAATATTGAATTGTTACTAATTGTCGTGTATTATAATCTGTTTTGGTCTATATCTTAAGAACCATTTAACATATTTTCACGAAATAAAGCTCAAACTCGAGTACCAGCACTTCTCTCATAGCGGTCGCAAACCCGGGTCCCTATGGCTGAAAAAAAGTACGTTATCCTGTACCATGTTTGTTACTACTTTATTCTTTTTTTCAAAATAACGCATATTTCACTGCATTTCCCTACACTGACACACCACTAGGTTGCTTGCATATGACACCCGAGGATCACATATGCGTATTTTTACGTAACACAAAGAGAAACTACATAATTCTGTCAAACTTATATATTTTTCTGAAATCGAAGTGTTATCTTGTCTTCTGCAACGGGTTATTTTGATGCACCCTGTATATATATTTTCAATGTTAGAACAAAAAAATTGTTTTCATATTCTACACATCAGGATAGGTACGAAAGGAACAAATTAGCAGAAAAAGCATAAAATAATGAAGTTAGAAACAAATATTCTATATGAACGACTATAACCCTTACCTTTTCTATGAGATCACATGACGCACACCTTCTGTCAAAAATTGATTCCAATTACCACGGAGCTATTCAATTTTGTTTTAATTTTCTTATTTCACGTAAAAATGTTGGCTGGCAACCGCCTAACAATATATTATATGTCATTATGTGCATATTGAATTGTTACTAATTGTCGTGTATTATAATCTATTTTGGTCTATATCTTAAGAACCATTTAACATATTTTCACGAAATAAAGCTCAAACTCGAGTACCAGCACTTCTCTCATAGAGGTCGCAAACCCGGGTCCCTATGGCTGAAAAAAATTACCTTATCCTGTACCATGTTTGTTACTACTTTATTCTTTTTTTCAAAATAACGCATATTTCACTGCATTTCCCTACACTGACACACCACTAGGTTGCTTGCATATGACACCCGAGGATCACATATGCGTATTTTTACGTAACACAAAGAGAAACTACCTAATTCTATCAAACTTATATATTTTTCTGAAATCGAAGTGTTATTTTGTCTTCTGCAGCGCTATATTTTGATGCACCCTGTATATATATTTTCGATGTCAGAACAAAATATGTTGTTTTCATATTCTACACATCAGGATAGGTAGGAAAAGCACAAATTAGCAGAATAAAAATAAAATAATGAAGTTAGAAACATATATTCTACATGAACGACTTTAACCCTTACCTTTTCAATGAGATCACATGACGCACACCTTCTGTCAAAAATTGATTCCAATTACCACGGAGCTATTCAATTTTGTTTTAATTTTCTTATTTCACGTAAAAATGTTGGCTGGCAACCGCCTAACAATATATTATATGTCATTATGTGCATATTGAATTGTTACTAATTGTCGTGTATTATAATCTGTTTTGGTCTATATCTTAAGAACCATTTAACATATTTTCACGAAATAAAGCTCAAACTCGAGTACCAGCACTTCTCTCATAGCGGTCGCAAACCCGGGTCCCTATGGCTGAAAAAAAGTACGTTATCCTGTACCATGTTTGTTACTACTTTATTCTTTTTTTCAAAATAACGCATATTTCACTGCATTTCCCTACACTGACACACCACTAGGTTGCTTGCATATGACACCCGAGGATCACATATGCGTATTTTTACGTAACACAAAGAGAAACTACATAATTCTGTCAAACTTATATATTTTTCTGAAATCGAAGTGTTATCTTGTCTTCTGCAACGGGTTATTTTGATGCACCCTGTATATATATTTTCAATGTTAGAACAAAAAAATTGTTTTCATATTCTACACATCAGGATAGGTACGAAAGGCACAAATTAGCAGAAAAAGCATAAAATAATGAAGTTAGAAACAAATATTCTATATGAACGACTATAACCCTTACCTTTTCTATGAGATCACATGACGCACACCTTCTGTCAAAAATTGATTCCAATTACCACGGAGCTATTCAATTTTGTTTTAATTTTCTTATTTCACGTAAAAATGTTGGCTGGCAACCGCCTAACAATATATTATATGTCATTATGTGCATATTGAATTGTTACTAATTGTCGTGTATTATAATCTATTTTGGTCTATATCTTAAGAACCATTTAACATATTTTCACGAAATAAAGCTCAAACTCGAGTACCAGCACTTCTCTCATAGAGGTCGCAAACCCGGGTCCCTATGGCTGAAAAAAATTACCTTATCCTGTACCATGTTTGTTACTACTTTATTCTTTTTTTCAAAATAACGCATATTTCACTGCATTTCCCTACACTGACACACCACTAGGTTGCTTGCATATGACACCCGAGGATCACATATGCGTATTTTTACGTAACACAAAGAGAAACTACCTAATTCTATCAAACTTATATATTTTTCTGAAATCGAAGTGTTATTTTGTCTTCTGCAGCGCTATATTTTGATGCACCCTGTATATATATTTTCGATGTCAGAACAAAATATGTTGTTTTCATATTCTACACATCAGGATAGGTAGGAAAAGCACAAATTAGCAGAATAAAAATAAAATAATGAAGTTAGAAACATATATTCTACATGAACGACTTTAACCCTTACCTTTCCAATGAGATCACATGACGCACACCTTCTGTCAAAAATTGATTCCAATTACCACGGAGCTATTCAATTTTGTTTTAATTTTCTTATTTCACGTAAAAATGTTGGCTGGCAACCGCCTAACAATATATTATATGTCATTATGTGCATATTGAATTGTTACTAATTGTCGTGTATTATAATCTATTTTGGTCTATATCTTAAGAACCATTTAACATATTTTCACGAAATAAAGCTCAAACTCGAGTACCAGCACTTCTCTCATAGAGGTCGCAAACCCGGGTCCCTATGGCTGAAACAAAGTACCTTATTCTCTACCATGTTTGTTACTACTTTATTCTTTTTTTCAAAATAACGCATATTTCACTGGATTTCCCTACACTGACACACCACTACGTTGCTTGCATATGACACCCGAGGAACACATATGTGTATTTTTACGTAACACAGAGAGAAACTACCTAATTATATCAAACTTTTAAAATTTTCTGAAATCGAAGTGTTATCTTGTCTTCTGCAACGGTTTATTTTGATGCACCCTGTATATATATTTTCAATGTTAGAACAAAAAAAAATGTTTTCATATTCTACACATCAGGATAGGTACGAAAGGCACAAATTAGCAGAAAAAGCGTAAAATAATGAAGTTAGAAACATATATTCTACATGAACAACTATAACCCTTACCTTTTCAATGAGATTACATGACGCTCACCTTCTGCCAAAAATTGATTCCAATTACCACAGAGCTATTCATTTTTTTTAATTTTCTTATTTCATGTAAAAATGTTGGCTGGCAACCGCCTAACAATATATTATATGTCATTATGTGCATATTGAATTGTTACTAATTGTCGTGTATTATAATCTGTTTTGGTCTATATCTTAAGAACCATTTAACATATTTTCACGAAATAAAGCTCAAACTCGAGTACCAGCACTTCTCTCATAGCGGTCGCAAACCCGGATCCCTATGGCTGAAAAAAAGTACGTTATCCTGTACCATGTTTGTTACTACTTTATTCTTTTTTTCAAAATAACGCATATTTCACTGCATTTCCCTACACTGACACACCACTAGGTTCCTTGCATATGACACCCGAGGATCACATATGCGTATTTTTACGTAACACAAAGAGAAACTACCTAATTCTGTCAAACTTATATATTTTTCTGAAATCGAAGTGTTATCTTGTCTTCTGCAACGGGTTATTTTGATGCACCCTGTATATATATTTTCAATGTTAGAACAAAAAAAATGTTTTCATGTTCTACACATCAGGATAGGTACGAAAGGCACAAATTAGCAGAAAAAGCATAAAATAATGAAGTTAGAAACAAATATTCTATATGAACGACTATAACCCTTACCTTTTCTATGAGATCACATGACGCACACCTTCTGTCAAAAATTGATTCCAATTACCACGGAGCTATTGAATTTTGTTTTAATTTTCTTATTTCACGTAAAAATGTTGGCTGGCAACCGCCTAACAATATATTATATGTCATTATGTGCATATTGAATTGTTACTAATTGTCGTGTATTATAATCTGTTTTGGTCTATATCTTAAGAACCATTTAACATATTTTCACGAAATAAAGCTCAAACTCGAGTACCAGCACTTCTCTCATAGCGGTAGCAAACCCGGGTCCCTATGTCTGAAACAAAGTACCTTATTCTCTACCATGTTTGTTACTACTTTATTCTTTTTTTCAAAATAACGCATATTTTACTGGATTTCCCTACACTGACACACCACTAGGTTGCTTGCATATGACACCCGAGGAACACATATGTGTATTTTTACGTAACACAGAGAGAAACTACCTAATTATATCAAACTTTTAAAATTTTCTGAAATCGAAGTGTTATCTTGTCTTCTGCAACGGTTTATTTTGATGCACCCTGTATATATATTTTCAATGTTAGAACAAAAAAAAATGTTTTCATATTCTACACATCAGGATAGGTACGAAAGGCACAAATTAGCAGAAAAAGCGTAAAATAATGAAGTTAGAAACATATATTCTACATGAACAACTATAACCCTTACCTTTTCAATGAGATTACATGACGCTCACCTTCTGCCAAAAATTGATTCCAATTACCACAGAGCTATTCATTTTTTTTAATTTTCTTATTTCATGTAAAAATGTTGGCTGGCAACCGCCTAACAATATATTATATGTCATTATGTGCATATTGAATTGTTACTAATTGTCGTGTATTATAATCTGTTTTGGTCTATATCTTAAGAACCATTTAACATATTTTCACGAAATAAAGCTCAAACTCGAGTACCAGCACTTCTCTCATAGCGGTCGCAAACCCGGGTCCCTATGGCTGAAAAAAAGTACCTTATCCTGTACCATGTTTGTTACTACTTTATTCTTTTTTTCAAAATAACGCATATTTCACTGCATTTCCCTACACTGACACACCACTAGGTTGCTTGCATATGACACCCGAGGATCTCATATGCGTATTTTTACGTAACACAAAGAGAAACTACCTAATTCTATCAAACTTATATATTTTTCTGAAATCGAAGTGTTATTTTGTCTTCTGCAGCGCTATATTTTGATGCACCCTGTATATATATTTTCGATGTCAGAACAAAATATGTTGTTTTCATATTCTACACATCAGGATAGGTACGAAAAGCACAAATTAGAAGAATAAAAATAAAATAATGAAGTTAGAAACATATATTCTACATGAACGACTTTAACCCTTACCTTTTCAATGAGATCACATGACGCACACCTTCTGTCAAAAATTGATTCCAATTACCACGGAGCTATTCAATTTTGTTTTAATTTTCTTATTTCACGTAAAAATGTTGGCTGGCAACCGCCTAACAATATATTATATGTCATTATGTGCATATTGAATTGTTACTAATTGTCGTGTATTATAATCTGTTTTGGTCTATATCTTAAGAACCATTTAACATATTTTCACGAAATAAAGCTCAAACTCGAGTACCAGCACTTCTCTCATAGCGGTCGCAAACCCGGGTCCCTATGGCTGAAAAAAAGTACCTTATCCTGTACCATGTTTGTTACTACTTTATTCTTTTTTTCAAAATAACGCATATTTCACTGCATTTCCCTACACTGACACACCACTAGGTTGCTTGCATATGACACCCGAGGATCACATATGCGTATTTTTACGTAACACAAAGAGAAACTACCTAATTCTATCAAACTTATATATTTTTCTGAAATCGAAGTGTTATCTTGTCTTCTGCAACGGGTTATTTTGATGCACCCTGTATATATATCTTCAATGTTAGAACAAAAAAAATGTTTTCATATTCTACACATCAGGATAGGTACGAAAGGCACAAATTAGCAGAAAAAGCATAAAATAATGAAGTTAGAAACAAATATTCTATATGAACGACTATAACCCTTACCTTTTCTATGAGATCACATGACGCACACCTTCTGTCAAAAATTGATTCCAATTACCACGGAGCTATTCAATTTTGTTTTAATTTTCTTATTTCACGTAAAAATGTTGGCTGGCAACCGCCTAACAATATATTATATGTCATTATGTGCATATTGAATTGTTACTAATTGTCGTGTATTATAATCTGTTTTGGTCTATATCTTAAGAACCATTTAACATATTTTCACGAAATAAAGCTCAAACTCGAGTACCAGCACTTCTCTCATAGCGGTCGCAAACCCGGGTCCCTATGGCTGAAAAAAAGTACGTTATCCTGTACTATGTTTGTTACTACTTTATTCTTTTTTTCAAAATAACGCATATTTCACTGCATTTCCCTACACTGACACACCACTAGGTTGCTTGCATATGACACCCGAGGAACACATATGTGTATTTTTACGTAACACAAAGAGAAACTACCTAATTATATCAAACTTTTAAAATTTTCTGAAATCGAAGTGTTATCTTGTCTTCTGCAACGGTTTATTTTGATGCACCCTGTATATATATTTTCAATGTTAGAACAAAAAAAATGTTTTCATATTCTACACATCAGGATAGGTACGAAAGGCACAAATTAGCAGAAAAAGCGTAAAATAATGAAGTTAGAAACATATATTCTACATGAACAACTATAACCCTTACCTTTTCAATGAGATTACATGACGCTCACCTTCTGCCAAAAATTGATTCTAATTACCACAGAGCTATTCATTTTTTTTAATTTTCTTATTTCATGTAAAAATGTTGGCTGGCAACCGCCTAACAATATATTATATGTCATTATGTGCATATTGAATTGTTACTAATTGTCGTGTATTATAATCTATTTTGGTCTATATATTAAGAACCATTTAACATATTTTCACGAAATAAAGCTCAAACTCGAGTACCAGCACTTCTCTCATAGCGGTCGCAAACCCGGGTCCCTATGGCTGAAAAAAAGTACGTTATCCTGTACCATGTTTGTTACTACTTTATTCTTTTTTTCAAAATAACGCATATTTCACTGCATTTCCCTACACTGACACACCACTAGGTTGCTTGCATATGACACCCGAAAATCACATATGCGTATTTTTACGTAACACAAAGAGAAACTACCTAATTCTATCAAACTTATATATTTTTCTGAAATCGAAGTGTTATCTTGTCTTCTGCAACGGGTTATTTTGATGCACCCTGTATATATATCTTCAATGTTAGAACAAAAAAAAATGTTTTCATATTCTACACATCAGGATAGGTACGAAAGGCACAAATTAGCAGAAAAAGCATAAAATAATGAAGTTAGAAACAAATATTCTATATGAACGACTATAACCCTTACCTTTTCTATGAGATCACATGACGCACACCTTCTGTCAAAAATTGATTCCAATTACCACGGAGCTATTCAATTTTGTTTTAATTTTCTTATTTCACGTAAAAATGTTGGCTGGCAACCGCCTAACAATATATTATATGTCATTATGTGCATATTGAATTGTTACTAATTGTCGTGTATTATAATCTATTTTGGTCTATATCTTAAGAACCATTTAACATATTTTCACGAAATAAAGCTCAAACTCGAGTACCAGCACTTCTCTCATAGAGGTCGCAAACCCGGGTCCCTATGGCTGAAAAAAAGTACCTTATCCTGTACCATGTTTGTTACTACTTTATTCTTTTTTTCAAAATAACGCATATTTCACTGCATTTCCCTACACTGACACACCACTAGGTTGCTTGCATATGGCACCCGAGGATCTCATATGCGTATTTTTACGTAACACAAAGAGAAACTACCTAATTCTATCAAACTTATATATTTTTCTGAAATCGAAGTGTTATTTTGTCTTCTGCAGCGCTATATTTTGATGCACCCTGTATATATATTTTCGATGTCAGAACAAAATATGTTGTTTTCATATTCTACACATCAGGATAGGTACGAAAAGCACAAATTAGAAGAATAAAAATAAAATAATGAAGTTAGAAACATATATTCTACATGAACGACTTTAACCCTTACCTTTCCAATGAGATCACATGACGCACACCTTCTGTCAAAAATTGATTCCAATTACCACGGAGCTATTCAATTTTGTTTTAATTTTCTTATTTCACGTAAAAATGTTGGCTGGCAACCGCCTAACAATATATTATATGTCATTATGTGCATATTGAATTGTTACTAATTGTCGTGTATTATAATCTGTTTTGGTCTATATCTTAAGAACCATTTAACATATTTTCACGAAATAAAGCTCAAACTCGAGTACCAGCACTTCTCTCATAGCGGTAGCAAACCCGGGTCCCTATGTCTGAAACAAAGTACCTTATTCTCTACCATGTTTGTTACTACTTTATTCTTTTTTTCAAAATAACGCATATTTTACTGGATTTCCCTACACTGACACACCACTAGGTTGCTTGCATATGACACCCGAGGAACACATATGTGTATTTTTACGTAACACAGAGAGAAACTACCTAATTATATCAAACTTTTAAAATTTTCTGAAATCGAAGTGTTATCTTGTCTTCTGCAACGGTTTATTTTGATGCACCCTGTATATATATTTTCAATGTTAGAACAAAAAAAATGTTTTCATATTCTACACATCAGGATAGGTACGAAAGGCACAAATTAGCAGAAAAAGCGTAAAATAATGAAGTTAGAAACATATATTCTACATGAACAACTATAACCCTTACCTTTTCAATGAGATTACATGACGCTCACCTTCTGCCAAAAATTGATTCCAATTACCACAGAGCTATTCATTTTTTTTAATTTTCTTATTTCATGTAAAAATGTTGGCTGGCAACCGCCTAACAATATATTATATGTCATTATGTGCATATTGAATTGTTACTAATTGTCGTGTATTATAATCTGTTTTGGTCTATATCTTAAGAACCATTTAACATATTTTCACGAAATAAAGCTCAAACTCGAGTACCTGCACTTCTCTCATAGCGGTCGCAAACCCGGGTCCCTATGGCTGAAAAAAAGTACCTTATCCTGTACCATGTTTGTTACTACTTTATTCTTTTTTTCAAAATAACGCATATTTCACTGCATTTCCCTACACTGACACACCACTAGGTTGCTTGCATATGACACCCGAGGATCTCATATGCGTATTTTTACGTAACACAAAGAGAAACTACCTAATTCTATCAAACTTATATATTTTTCTGAAATCGAAGTGTTATTTTGTCTTCTGCAGCGCTATATTTTGATGCACCCTGTATATATATTTTCGATGTCAGAACAAAATATGTTGTTTTCATATTCTACACATCAGGATAGGTACGAAAAGCACAAATTAGCAGAATAAAAATAAAATAATGAAGTTAGAAACATATATTCTACATGAACGACTTTAACCCTTACCTTTTCAATGAGATCACATGACGCACACCTTCTGTCAAAAATTGATTCCAATTACCACGGAGCTATTCAATTTTGTTTTAATTTTCTTATTTCACGTAAAAATGTTGGCTGGCAACCGCCTAACAATATATTATATGTCATTATGTGCATATTGAATTGTTACTAATTGTCGTGTATTATAATCTGTTTTGGTCTATATCTTAAGAACCATTTAACATATTTTCACGAAATAAAGCTCAAACTCGAGTACCAGCACTTCTCTCATAGCGGTCGCAAACCCGGGTCCCTATGGCTGAAAAAAAGTACCTTATCCTGTACCATGTTTGTTACTACTTTATTCTTTTTTTCAAAATAACGCATATTTCACTGCATTTCCCTACACTGACACACCACTAGGTTGCTTGCATATGACACCCGAGGATCACATATGCGTATTTTTACGTAACACAAAGAGAAACTACCTAATTCTATCAAACTTATATATTTTTCTGAAATCGAAGTGTTATCTTGTCTTCTGCAACGGGTTATTTTGATGCACCCTGTATATATATCTTCAATGTTAGAACAAAAAAAAATGTTTTCATATTCTACACATCAGGATAGGTACGAAAGGCACAAATTAGCAGAAAAAGCATAAAATAATGAAGTTAGAAACAAATATTCTATATGAACGACTATAACCCTTACCTTTTCTATGAGATCACATGACGCACACCTTCTGTCAAAAATTGATTCCAATTACCACGGAGCTATTCAATTTTGTTTTAATTTTCTTATTTCACGTAAAAATGTTGGCTGGCAACCGCCTAACAATATATTATATGTCATTATGTGCATATTGAATTGTTACTAATTGTCGTGTATTATAATCTGTTTTGGTCTATATCTTAAGAACCATTTAACATATTTTCACGAAATAAAGCTCAAACTCGAGTACCAGCACTTCTCTCATAGCGGTCGCAAACCCGGGTCCCTATGGCTGAAAAAAAGTACGTTATCCTGTACTATGTTTGTTACTACTTTATTCTCTTTTTCAAAATAACGCATATTTCACTGCATTTCCCTACACTGACACACCACTAGGTTGCTTGCATATGACACCCGAGGAACACATATGTGTATTTTTACGTAACACAAAGAGAAACTACCTAATTATATCAAACTTTTAAAATTTTCTGAAATCGAAGTGTTATCTTGTCTTCTGCAACGGTTTATTTTGATGCACCCTGTATATATATTTTCAATGTTAGAACAAAAAAAATGTTTTCATATTCTACACATCAGGATAGGTACGAAAGGCACAAATTAGCAGAAAAAGCGTAAAATAATGAAGTTAGAAACATATATTCTACATGAACAACTATAACCCTTACCTTTTCAATGAGATTACATGACGCTCACCTTCTGCCAAAAATTGATTCTAATTACCACAGAGCTATTCATTTTTTTTAATTTTCTTATTTCATGTAAAAATGTTGGCTGGCAACCGCCTAACAATATATTATATGTCATTATGTGCATATTGAATTGTTACTAATTGTCGTGTATTATAATCTATTTTGGTCTATATATTAAGAACCATTTAACATATTTTCACGAAATAAAGCTCAAACTCGAGTACCAGCACTTCTCTCATAGCGGTCGCAAACCCGGGTCCCTATGGCTGAAAAAAAGTACGTTATCCTGTACCATGTTTGTTACTACTTTATTCTTTTTTTCAAAATAACGCATATTTCACTGCATTTCCCTACACTGACACACCACTAGGTTGCTTGCATATGACACCCGAGGATCACATATGCGTATTTTTACGTAACACAAAGAGAAACTACCTAATTCTATCAAACTTATATATTTTTCTGAAATCGAAGTGTTATCTTGTCTTCTGCAACGGGTTATTTTGATGCACCCTGTATATATATCTTCAATGTTAGAACAAAAAAAAATGTTTTCATATTCTACACATCAGGATAGGTACGAAAGGCACAAATTAGCAGAAAAAGCATAAAATAATGAAGTTAGAAACAAATATTCTATATGAACGACTATAACCCTTACCTTTTCTATGAGATCACATGACGCACACCTTCTGTCAAAAATTGATTCCAATTACCACGGAGCTATTCAATTTTGTTTTAATTTTCTTATTTCACGTAAAAATGTTGGCTGGCAACCGCCTAACAATATATTATATGTCATTATGTGCATATTGAATTGTTACTAATTGTCGTGTATTATAATCTATTTTGGTCTATATCTTAAGAACCATTTAACATATTTTCACGAAATAAAGCTCAAACTCGAGTACCAGCACTTCTCTCATAGCGGTAGCAAACCCGGGTCCCTATGTCTGAAACAAAGTACCTTATTCTCTACCATGTTTGTTACTACTTTATTCTTTTTTTCAAAATAACGCATATTTCACTGCATTTCCCTACACTGACACACCACTAGGTTGCTTGCATATGACACCCGAGGATCACATATGCGTATTTTTACGTAACACAAAGAGAAACTACCTAATTCTATCAAACTTATATATTTTTCTGAAATCGAAGTGTTATTTTGTCTTCTGCAGCGCTATATTTTGATGCACCCTGTATATATATTTTCGATGTCAGAACAAAATATGTTGTTTTCATATTCTACACATCAGGATAGGTACGAAAAGCACAAATTAGCAGAATAAAAATAAAATAATGAAGTTAGAAACATATATTCTACATGAACGACTTTAACCCTTACCTTTTCAATGAGATCACATGACGCACACCTTCTGTCAAAAATTGATTCCAATTACCACGGAGCTATTCAATTTTGTTTTAATTTTCTTATTTCACGTAAAAATGTTGGCTGGCAACCGCCTAACAATATATTATATGTCATTATGTGCATATTGAATTGTTACTAATTGTCGTGTATTATAATCTGTTTTGGTCTATATCTTAAGAACCATTTAACATATTTTCACGAAATAAAGCTCAAACTCGAGTACCAGCACTTCTCTCATAGCGGTCGCAAACCCGGGTCCCTATGGCTGAAAAAAAGGACCTTATCCTGTACCATGTTTGTTACTACTTTATTCTTTTTTTCAAAATAACGCATATTTCACTGCATTTCCCTACACTGACACACCACTAGGTTGCTTGCATATGACACCCGAGGATCACATATGCGTATTTTTACGTAACACAAAGAGAAACTACCTAATTCTATCAAACTTATATATTTTTCTGAAATCGAAGTGTTATCTTGTCTTCTGCAACGGGTTATTTTGATGCACCCTGTATATATATCTTCAATGTTAGAACAAAAAAAAATGTTTTCATATTCTACACATCAGGATAGGTACGAAAGGCACAAATTAGCAGAAAAAGCATAAAATAATGAAGTTAGAAACAAATATTCTATATGAACGACTATAACCCTTACCTTTTCTATGAGATCACATGACGCACACCTTCTGTCAAAAATTGATTCCAATTACCACGGAGCTATTCAATTTTGTTTTAATTTTCTTATTTCACGTAAAAATGTTGGCTGGCAACCGCCTAACAATATATTATATGTCATTATGTGCATATTGAATTGTTACTAATTGTCGTGTATTATAATCTGTTTTGGTCTATATCTTAAGAACCATTTAACATATTTTCACGAAATAAAGCTCAAACTCGAGTACCAGCACTTCTCTCATAGCGGTCGCAAACCCGGGTCCCTATGGCTGAAAAAAAGTACGTTATCCTGTACTATGTTTGTTACTACTTTATTCTCTTTTTCAAAATAACGCATATTTCACTGCATTTCCCTACACTGACACACCACTAGGTTGCTTGCATATGACACCCGAGGAACACATATGTGTATTTTTACGTAACACAAAGAGAAACTACCTAATTATATCAAACTTTTAAAATTTTCTGAAATCGAAGTGTTATCTTGTCTTCTGCAACGGTTTATTTTGATGCACCCTGTATATATATTTTCAATGTTAGAACAAAAAAAATGTTTTCATATTCTACACATCAGGATAGGTACGAAAGGCACAAATTAGCAGAAAAAGCGTAAAATAATGAAGTTAGAAACATATATTCTACATGAACAACTATAACCCTTACCTTTTCAATGAGATTACATGACGCTCACCTTCTGCCAAAAATTGATTCTAATTACCACAGAGCTATTCATTTTTTTTAATTTTCTTATTTCATGTAAAAATGTTGGCTGGCAACCGCCTAACAATATATTATATGTCATTATGTGCATATTGAATTGTTACTAATTGTCGTGTATTATAATCTATTTTGGTCTATATATTAAGAACCATTTAACATATTTTCACGAAATAAAGCTCAAACTCGAGTACCAGCACTTCTCTCATAGCGGTCGCAAACCCGGGTCCCTATGGCTGAAAAAAATTACCTTATCCTGTACCATGTTTGTTACTACTTTATTCTTTTTTTCAAAATAACGCATATTTCACTGCATTTCCCTACACTGACACACCACTAGGTTGCTTGCATATGACACCCGAGGATCACATATGCGTATTTTTACGTAACACAAAGAGAAACTACCTAATTCTATCAAACTTATATATTTTTCTGAAATCGAAGTGTTATTTTGTCTTCTGCAGCGCTATATTTTGATGCACCCTGTATATATATTTTCGATGTCAGAACAAAATATGTTGTTTTCATATTCTACACATCAGGATAGGTACGAAAAGCACAAATTAGAAGAATAAAAATAAAATAATGAAGTTAGAAACATATATTCTACATGAACGACTTTAACCCTTACCTTTTCAATGAGATCACATGACGCACACCTTCTGTCAAAAATTGATTCCAATTACCACGGAGCTATTCAATTTTGTTTTAATTTTCTTATTTCACGTAAAAATGTTGGCTGGCAACCGCCTAACAATATATTATATGTCATTATGTGCATATTGAATTGTTACTAATTGTCGTGTATTATAATCTATTTTGGTCTATATCTTAAGAACCATTTAACATATTTTCACGAAATAAAGCTCAAACTCGAGTACCAGCACTTCTCTCATAGCGGTAGCAAACCCGGGTCCCTATGTCTGAAACAAAGTACCTTATTCTCTACCATGTTTGTTACTACTTTATTCTTTTTTTCAAAATAACGCATATTTTACTGGATTTCCCTACACTGACACACCACTAGGTTGCTTGCATATGACACCCGAGGAACACATATGTGTATTTTTACGTAACACAGAGAGAAACTACCTAATTATATCAAACTTTTAAAATTTTCTGAAATCGAAGTGTTATCTTGTCTTCTGCAACGGTTTATTTTGATGCACCCTGTATATATATTTTCAATGTTAGAACAAAAAAAAATGTTTTCATATTCTACACATCAGGATAGGTACGAAAGGCACAAATTAGCAGAAAAAGCGTAAAATAATGAAGTTAGAAACATATATTCTACATGAACAACTATAACCCTTACCTTTTCAATGAGATTACATGACGCTCACCTTCTGCCAAAAATTGATTCCAATTACCACAGAGCTATTCATTTTTTTTAATTTTCTTATTTCATGTAAAAATGTTGGCTGGCAACCGCCTAACAATATATTATATGTCATTATGTGCATATTGAATTGTTACTAATTGTCGTGTATTATAATCTGTTTTGGTCTATATCTTAAGAACCATTTAACATATTTTCACGAAATAAAGCTCAAACTCGAGTACCAGCACTTCTCTCATAGCGGTCGCAAACCCGGGTCCCTATGGCTGAAAAAAAGTACCTTATCCTGTACCATGTTTGTTACTACTTTATTCTTTTTTTCAAAATAACGCATATTTCACTGCATTTCCCTACACTGACACACCACTAGGTTGCTTGCATATGACACCCGAGGATCTCATATGCGTATTCTTACGTAACACAAAGAGAAACTACCTAATTCTATCAAACTTATATATTTTTCTGAAATCGAAGTGTTATTTTGTCTTCTGCAGCGCTATATTTTGATGCACCCTGTATATATATTTTCGATGTCAGAACAAAATATGTTGTTTTCATATTCTACACATCAGGATAGGTACGAAAAGCACAAATTAGCAGAATAAAAATAAAATAATGAAGTTAGAAACATATATTCTACATGAACGACTTTAACCCTTACCTTTTCAATGAGATCACATGACGCACACCTTCTGTCAAAAATTGATTCCAATTACCACGGAGCTATTCAATTTTGTTTTAATTTTCTTATTTCACGTAAAAATGTTGGCTGGCAACCGCCTAACAATATATTATATGTCATTATGTGCATATTGAATTGTTACTAATTGTCGTGTATTATAATCTGTTTTGGTCTATATCTTAAGAACCATTTAACATATTTTCACGAAATAAAGCTCAAACTCGAGTACCAGCACTTCTCTCATAGCGGTCGCAAACCCGGGTCCCTATGGCTGAAAAAAAGTACCTTATCCTGTACCATGTTTGTTACTACTTTATTCTTTTTTTCAAAATAACGCATATTTCACTGCATTTCCCTACACTGACACACCACTAGGTTGCTTGCATATGACACCCGAGGATCACATATGCGTATTTTTACGTAACACAAAGAGAAACTACCTAATTCTATCAAACTTATATATTTTTCTGAAATCGAAGTGTTATCTTGTCTTCTGCAACGGGTTATTTTGATGCACCCTGTATATATATCTTCAATGTTAGAACAAAAAAAAATGTTTTCATATTCTACACATCAGGATAGGTACGAAAGGCACAAATTAGCAGAAAAAGCATAAAATAATGAAGTTAGAAACAAATATTCTATATGAACGACTATAACCCTTACCTTTTCTATGAGATCACATGACGCACACCTTCTGTCAAAAATTGATTCCAATTACCACGGAGCTATTCAATTTTGTTTTAATTTTCTTATTTCACGTAAAAATGTTGGCTGGCAACCGCCTAACAATATATTATATGTCATTATGTGCATATTGAATTGTTACTAATTGTCGTGTATTATAATCTGTTTTGGTCTATATCTTAAGAACCATTTAACATATTTTCACGAAATAAAGCTCAAACTCGAGTACCAGCACTTCTCTCATAGCGGTCGCAAACCCGGGTCCCTATGGCTGAAAAAAAGTACGTTATCCTGTACTATGTTTGTTACTACTTTATTCTTTTTTTCAAAATAACGCATATTTCACTGCATTTCCCTACACTGACACACCACTAGGTTGCTTGCATATGACACCCGAGGAACACATATGTGTATTTTTACGTAACACAAAGAGAAACTACCTAATTATATCAAACTTTTAAAATTTTCTGAAATCGAAGTGTTATCTTGTCTTCTGCAACGGTTTATTTTGATGCACCCTGTATATATATTTTCAATGTTAGAACAAAAAAAATGTTTTCATATTCTACACATCAGGATAGGTACGAAAGGCACAAATTAGCAGAAAAAGCGTAAAATAATGAAGTTAGAAACATATATTCTACATGAACAACTATAACCCTTACCTTTTCAATGAGATTACATGACGCTCACCTTCTGCCAAAAATTGATTCTAATTACCACAGAGCTATTCATTTTTTTTAATTTTCTTATTTCATGTAAAAATGTTGGCTGGCAACCGCCTAACAATATATTATATGTCATTATGTGCATATTGAATTGTTACTAATTGTCGTGTATTATAATCTATTTTGGTCTATATATTAAGAACCATTTAACATATTTTCACGAAATAAAGCTCAAACTCGAGTACCAGCACTTCTCTCATAGCGGTCGCAAACCCGGGTCCCTATGGCTGAAAAAAAGTACGTTATCCTGTACCATGTTTGTTACTACTTTATTCTTTTTTTCAAAATAACGCATATTTCACTGCATTTCCCTACACTGACACACCACTAGGTTGCTTGCATATGACACCCGAGGATCACATATGCGTATTTTTACGTAACACAAAGAGAAACTACCTAATTCTATCAAACTTATATATTTTTCTGAAATCGAAGTGTTATCTTGTCTTCTGCAACGGGTTATTTTGATGCACCCTGTATATATATCTTCAATGTTAGAACAAAAAAAAATGTTTTCATATTCTACACATCAGGATAGGTACGAAAGGCACAAATTAGCAGAAAAAGCATAAAATAATGAAGTTAGAAACAAATATTCTATATGAACGACTATAACCCTTACCTTTTCTATGAGATCACATGACGCACACCTTCTGTCAAAAATTGATTCCAATTACCACGGAGCTATTCAATTTTGTTTTAATTTTCTTATTTCACGTAAAAATGTTGGCTGGCAACCGCCTAACAATATATTATATGTCATTATGTGCATATTGAATTGTTACTAATTGTCGTGTATTATAATCTATTTTGGTCTATATCTTAAGAACCATTTAACATATTTTCACGAAATAAAGCTCAAACTCGAGTACCAGCACTTCTCTCATAGAGGTCGCAAACCCGGGTCCCTATGGCTGAAAAAAAGTACCTTATCCTGTACCATGTTTGTTACTACTTTATTCTTTTTTTCAAAATAACGCATATTTCACTGCATTTCCCTACACTGACACACCACTAGGTTGCTTGCATATGACACCCGAGGAACACATATGTGTATTTTTACGTAACACAGAGAGAAACTACCTAATTATATCAAACTTTTGAAATTTTCTGAAATCGAAGTGTTATCTTGTCTTCTGCAACGGTTTATTTTGATGCACCCTGTATATATATTTTCAATGTTAGAACAAAAAAAAATGTTTTCATATTCTACACATCAGGATAGGTACGAAAGGCACAAATTAGCAGAAAAAGCGTAAAATAATGAAGTTAGAAACATATATTCTACATGAACAACTATAACCCTTACCTTTTCAATGAGATTACATGACGCTCACCTTCTGCCAAAAATTGATTCCAATTACCACAGAGCTATTCATTTTTTTTAATTTTCTTATATCATGTAAAAATGTTGGCTGGCAACCGCCTAACAATATATTATATGTCATTATGTGCATATTGAATTGTTACTAATTGTCGTGTATTATAATCTATTTTGGTCTATATCTTAAGAACCATTTAACATATTTTCACGAAATAAAGCTCAAACTCGAGTACCAGCACTTCTCTCATAGCGGTCGCAAACCCGGGTCCCTATGGCTGAAAAAAATTACCTTATCCTGTACCATGTTTGTTACTACTTTATTCTTTTTTTCAAAATAACGCATATTTCACTGCATTTCCCTACACTGACACACCACTAGGTTCCTTGCATATGACACCCGAGGATCACATATGCGTATTTTTACGTAACACAAAGAGAAACTACCTAATTCTATCAAACTTATATATTTTTCTGAAATCGAAGTGTTATCTTGTCTTCTTCAACGGGTTATTTTGATGCACCCTGTATATATATTTTCAATGTTCGAACAAAAAAAATGTTTTCATATTCTACACATCACGATAGGTACGAAAGGCACAAATTAGCAGAAAAAGCATAAAATAATGAAGTTAGAAACAAATATTCTATATGAACGACTATAACCCTTACCTTTTCTATGAGATCACATGACGCACACCTTCTGTCAAAAATTGATTCCAATTACCACGGAGCTATTCAATTTTGTTTTAATTTTCTTATTTCACGTAAAAATGTTGGCTGGCAACCGCCTAACAATATATTATATGTCATTATGTGCATATTGAATTGTTACTAATTGTCGTGTATTATAATCTATTTTGGTCTATATCTTAACAACCATTTAACATATTTTCACGAAATAAAGCTCAAACTCGAGTACCAGCACTTCTCTCATAGCGGTCGCAAACCCGGGTCCCTATGGCTGAAAAAAAGTACGTTATCCTGTACTATGTTTGTTACTACTTTATTCTTTTTTTCAAAATAACGCATATTTCACTGCATTTCCCTACACTGACACACCACTAGGTTGCTTGCATATGACACCCGAGGAACACATATGTGTATTTTTACGTAACACAAAGAGAAACTACCTAATTATATCAAACTTTTAAAATTTTCTGAAATCGAAGTGTTATCTTGTCTTCTGCAACGGTTTATTTTGATGCACCCTGTATATATATTTTCAATGTTAGAACAAAAAAATGTTTTCATATTCTACACATCAGGATAGGTACGAAAGGCACAAATTAGCAGAAAAAGCGTAAAATAATGAAGTTAGAAACATATATTCTACATGAACAACTATAACCCTTACCTTTTCAATGAGATTACATGACGCTCACCTTCTGCCAAAAATTGATTCCAATTACCACAGAGCTATTCATTTTTTTTAATTTTCTTATTTCATGTAAAAATGTTGGCTGGCAACCGCCTAACAATATATTATATGTCATTATGTGCATATTGAATTGTTACTAATTGTCGTGTATTATAATCTATTTTCGTCTATATATTAAGAACCATTTAACATATTTTCACGAAATAAAGCTCAAACTCGAGTACCAGCACTTCTCTCATAGCGGTCGCAAACCCGGGTCCCTATGGCTGAAAAAAAGTACGTTATCCTGTACCATGTTTGTTACTACTTTATTCTTTTTTTCAAAATAACGCATATTTCACTGCATTTCCCTACACTGACACACCACTAGGTTGCTTGCATATGACACCCGAGGATCACATATGCGTATTTTTACGTAACACAAAGAGAAACTACCTAATTCTATCAAACTTATATATTTTTCTGAAATCGAAGTGTTATCTTGTCTTCTGCAACGGGTTATTTTGATGCACCCTGTATATATATCTTCAATGTTAGAACAAAAAAAAATGTTTTCATATTCTACACATCAGGATAGGTACGAAAGGCACAAATTAGCAGAAAAGCATAAAATAATGAAGTTAGAAACAAATATTCTATATGAACGACTATAACCCTTACCTTTTCTATGAGATCACATGACGCACACCTTCTGTCAAAAATTGATTCCAATTACCACGGAGCTATTCAATTTTGTTTTAATTTTCTTATTTCACGTAAAAATGTTGGCTGGCAACCGCCTAACAATATATTATATGTCATTATGTGCATATTGAATTGTTACTAATTGTCGTGTATTATAATCTATTTTGGTCTATATCTTAAGAACCATTTAACATATTTTCACGAAATAAAGCTCAAACTCGAGTACCAGCACTTCTCTCATAGAGGTCGCAAACCCGGGTCCCTATGGCTGAAAAAAAGTACCTTATCCTGTACCATGTTTGTTACTACTTTATTCTTTTTTTCAAAATAACGCATATTTCACTGCATTTCCCTACACTGACACACCACTAGGTTGCTTGCATATGACACCCGAGGATCTCATATGCGTATTTTTACGTAACACAAAGAGAAACTACCTAATTCTATCAAACTTATATATTTTTCTGAAATCGAAGTGTTATTTTGTCTTCTGCAGCGCTATATTTTGATGCACCCTGTATATATATTTTCGATGTCAGAACAAAATATGTTGTTTTCATATTCTACACATCAGGATAGGTACGAAAAGCACAAATTAGCAGAATAAAAATAAAATAATGAAGTTAGAAACATATATTCTACATGAACGACTTTAACCCTTACCTTTCCAATGAGATCACATGACGCACACCTTCTGTCAAAAATTGATTCCAATTACCACGGAGCTATTCAATTTTGTTTTAATTTTCTTATTTCACGTAAAAATGTTGGCTGGCAACCGCCTAACAATATATTATATGTCATTATGTGCATATTGAATTGTTACTAATTGTCGTGTATTATAATCTGTTTTGGTCTATATCTTAAGAACCATTTAACATATTTTCACGAAATAAAGCTCAAACTCGAGTACCAGCACCTCTCTCATAGCGGTAGCAAACCCGGGTCCCTATGTCTGAAACAAAGTACCTTATTCTCTACCATGTTTGTTACTACTTTATTCTTTTTTTCAAAATAACGCATATTTTACTGGATTTCCCTACACTGACACACCACTAGGTTGCTTGCATATGACACCCGAGGAACACATATGTGTATTTTTACGTAACACAGAGAGAAACTACCTAATTATATCAAACTTTTAAAATTTTCTGAAATCGAAGTGTTATCTTGTCTTCTGCAACGGTTTATTTTGATGCACCCTGTATATATATTTTCAATGTTAGAACAAAAAAAAATGTTTTCATATTCTACACATCAGGATAGGTACGAAAGGCACAAATTAGCAGAAAAAGCGTAAAATAATGAAGTTAGAAACATATATTCTACATGAACAACTATAACCCTTACCTTTTCAATGAGATTACATGACGCTCACCTTCTGCCAAAAATTGATTCCAATTACCACAGAGCTATTCATTTTTTTTAATTTTCTTATTTCATGTAAAAATGTTGGCTGGCAACCGCCTAACAATATATTATATGTCATTATGTGCATATTGAATTGTTACTAATTGTCGTGTATTATAATCTATTTTGGTCTATATCTTAAGAACCATTTAACATATTTTCACGAAATAAAGCTCAAACTCGTGTACCAGCACTTCTCTCATAGCGGTCGCAAACCCGGGTCCCTATGGCTGAAAAAAATTACCTTATCCTGTACCATGTTTGTTACTACTTTATTCTTTTTTTCAAAATAACGCATATTTCACTGCATTTCCCTACACTGACACACCACTAGGTTCCTTGCATATGACACCCGAGGATCACATATGCGTATTTTTACGTAACACAAAGAGAAACTACCTAATTCTGTCAAACTTATATATTTTTCTGAAATCGAAGTGTTATCTTGTCTTCTTCAACGGGTTATTTTGATGCACCCTGTATATATATTTTCAATGTTCGAACAAAAAAAATGTTTTCATATTCTACACATCACGATAGGTACGAAATGCACAAATTAGCAGAAAAAGCATAAAATAATGAAGTTAGAAACAAATATTCTATATGAACGACTATAACCCTTACCTTTTCTATGAGATCACATGACGCACACCTTCTGTCAAAAATTGATTCCAATTACCACGGAGCTATTCAATTTTGTTTTAATTTTCTTATTTCACGTACAAATGTTGGCTGGCAACCGCCTAACAATATATTATATGTCATTATGTGCATATTGAATTGTTACTAATTGTCGTGTATTATAATCTATTTTGGTCTATATCTTAACAACCATTTAACATATTTTCACGAAATAAAGCTCAAACTCGAGTACCAGCACTTCTCTCATAGAGGTCGCAAACCCGGGTCCCTATGGCTGAAAAAAAGTACCTTATCCTGTACCATGTTTGTTACTACTTTATTCTTTTTTTCAAAATAACGCATATTTCACTGCATTTCCCTACACTGACACACCACTAGGTTGCTTGCATATGACACCCGAGGATCTCATATGCGTATTTTTACGTAACACAAAGAGAAACTACCTAATTCTATCAAACTTATATATTTTTCTGAAATCGAAGTGTTATTTTGTCTTCTGCAGCGCTATATTTTGATGCACCCTGTATATATATTTTCGATGTCAGAACAAAATATGTTGTTTTCATATTCTACACATCAGGATAGGTACGAAAAGCACAAATTAGCAGAATAAAAATAAAATAATGAAGTTAGAAACATATATTCTACATGAACGACTTTAACCCTTACCTTTTCAATGAGATCACATGACGCACACCTTCTGTCAAAAATTGATTCCAATTACCACGGAGCTATTCAATTTTGTTTTAATTTTCTTATTTCACGTAAAAATGTTGGCTGGCAACCGCCTAACAATATATTATATGTCATTATGTGCATATTGAATTGTTACTAATTGTCGTGTATTATAATCTGTTTTGGTCTATATCTTAAGAACCATTTAACATATTTTCACGAAATAAAGCTCAAACTCGAGTACCAGCACTTCTCTCATAGCGGTCGCAAACCCGGGTCCCTATGGCTGAAAAAAAAGTACCTTATCCTGTACCATGTTTGTTACTACTTTATTCTTTTTTTCAAAATAACGCATATTTCACTGCATTTCCCTACACTGACACACCACTAGGTTGCTTGCATATGACACCCGAGGATCACATATGCGTATTTTTACGTAACACAAAGAGAAACTACCTAATTCTATCAAACTTATATATTTTTCTGAAATCGAAGTGTTATCTTGTCTTCTGCAACGGGTTATTTTGATGCACCCTGTATATATATCTTCAATGTTAGAACAAAAAAAAATGTTTTCATATTCTACACATCAGGATAGGTACGAAAGGCACAAATTAGCAGAAAAAGCATAAAATAATGAAGTTAGAAACAAATATTCTATATGAACGACTATAACCCTTACCTTTTCTATGAGATCACATGACGCACACCTTCTGTCAAAAATTGATTCCAATTACCACGGAGCTATTCAATTTTGTTTTAATTTTCTTATTTCACGTAAAAATGTTGGCTGGCAACCGCCTAACAATATATTATATGTCATTATGTGCATATTGAATTGTTACTAATTGTCGTGTATTATAATCTATTTTGGTCTATATCTTAAGAACCATTTAACATATTTTCACGAAATAAAGCTCAAACTCGAGTACCAGCACTTCTCTCATAGAGGTCGCAAACCCGGGTCCCTATGGCTGAAAAAAAGTACCTTATCCTGTACCATGTTTGTTACTACTTTATTCTTTTTTTCAAAATAACGCATATTTCACTGCATTTCCCTACACTGACACACCACTAGGTTGCTTGCATATGACACCCGAGGATCTCATATGCGTATTTTTACGTAACACAAAGAGAAACTACCTAATTCTATCAAACTTATATATTTTTCTGAAATCGAAGTGTTATTTTGTCTTCTGCAGCGCTATATTTTGATGCACCCTGTATATATATTTTCGATGTCAGAACAAAATATGTTGTTTTCATATTCTACACATCAGGATAGGTACGAAAAGCACAAATTAGCAGAATAAAAATAAAATAATGAAGTTAGAAACATATATTCTACATGAACGACTTTAACCCTTACCTTTCCAATGAGATCACATGACGCACACCTTCTGTCAAAAATTGATTGCAATTACCACGGAGCTATTCAATTTTGTTTTAATTTTCTTATTTCACGTAAAAATGTTGGCTGGCAACCGCCTAACAATATATTATATGTCATTATGTGCATATTGAATTGTTACTAATTGTCGTGTATTATAATCTGTTTTGGTCTATATCTTAAGAACCATTTAACATATTTTCACGAAATAAAGCTCAAACTCGAGTACCAGCACTTCTCTCATAGCGGTAGCAAACCCGGGTCCCTATGTCTGAAACAAAGTACCTTATTCTCTACCATGTTTGTTACTACTTTATTCTTTTTTTCAAAATAACGCATATTTTACTGGATTTCCCTACACTGACACACCACTAGGTTGCTTGCATATGACACCCGAGGAACACATATGTGTATTTTTACGTAACACAGAGAGAAACTACCTAATTATATCAAACTTTTAAAATTTTCTGAAATCGAAGTGTTATCTTGTCTTCTGCAACGGTTTATTTTGATGCACCCTGTATATATATTTTCAATGTTAGAACAAAAAAAAATGTTTTCATATTCTACACATCAGGATAGGTACGAAAGGCACAAATTAGCAGAAAAAGCGTAAAATAATGAAGTTAGAAACATATATTCTACATGAACAACTATAACCCTTACCTTTTCAATGAGATTACATGACGCTCACCTTCTGCCAAAAATTGATTCCAATTACCACAGAGCTATTCATTTTTTTTAATTTTCTTATTTCATGTAAAAATGTTGGCTGGCAACCGCCTAACAATATATTATATGTCATTATGTGCATATTGAATTGTTACTAATTGTCGTGTATTATAATCTATTTTGGTCTATATCTTAACAACCATTTAACATATTTTCACGAAATAAAGCTCAAACTCGAGTACCAGCACTTCTCTCATAGAGGTCGCAAACCCGGGTCCCTATGGCTGAAAAAAAGTACCTTATCCTGTACCATGTTTGTTACTACTTTATTCTTTTTTTCAAAATAACGCATATTTCACTGCATTTCCCTACACTGACACACCACTAGGTTGCTTGCATATGACACCCGAGGATCTCATATGCGTATTTTTACGTAACACAAAGAGAAACTACCTAATTCTATCAAACTTATATATTTTTCTGAAATCGAAGTGTTATTTTGTCTTCTGCAGCGCTATATTTTGATGCACCCTGTATATATATTTTCGATGTCAGAACAAAATATGTTGTTTTCATATTCTACACATCAGGATAGGTACGAAAAGCACAAATTAGCAGAATAAAAATAAAATAATGAAGTTAGAAACATATATTCTACATGAACGACTTTAACCCTTACCTTTTCAATGAGATCACATGACGCACACCTTCTGTCAAAAATTGATTCCAATTACCACGGAGCTATTCAATTTTGTTTTAATTTTCTTATTTCACGTAAAAATGTTGGCTGGCAACCGCCTAACAATATATTATATGTCATTATGTGCATATTGAATTGTTACTAATTGTCGTGTATTATAATCTGTTTTGGTCTATATCTTAAGAACCATTTAACATATTTTCACGAAATAAAGCTCAAACTCGAATACCAGCACTTCTCTCATAGCGGTCGCAAACCCGGGTCCCTATGGCTGAAAAAAAGTACGTTATCCTGTACCATGTTTGTTACTACTTTATTCTTTTTTTCAAAATAACGCATATTTCACTGCATTTCCCTACACTGACACACCACTAGGTTGCTTGCATATGACACCCGAGGATCACATATGCGTATTTTTACGTAACACAAAGAGAAACTACCTAATTCTATCAAACTTATATATTTTTCTGAAATCGAAGTGTTATCTTGTCTTCTGCAACGGGTTATTTTGATGCACCCTGTATATATATCTTCAATGTTAGAACAAAAAAAAATGTTTTCATATTCTACACATCAGGATAGGTACGAAAGGCACAAATTAGCAGAAAAAGCATAAAATAATGAAGTTAGAAACAAATATTCTATATGAACGACTATAACCCTTACCTTTTCTATGAGATCACATGACGCACACCTTCTGTCAAAAATTGATTCCAATTACCACGGAGCTATTCAATTTTGTTTTAATTTTCTTATTTCACGTAAAAATGTTGGCTGGCAACCGCCTAACAATATATTATATGTCATTATGTGCATATTGAATTGTTACTAATTGTCGTGTATTATAATCTGTTTTGGTCTATATCTTAAGAACCATTTAACATATTTTCACGAAATAAAGCTCAAACTCGAGTACCAGCACTTCTCTCATAGCGGTCGCAAACCCGGGTCCCTATGGCTGAAAAAAAGTACGTTATCCTGTACTATGTTTGTTACTACTTTATTCTTTTTTTCAAAATAACGCATATTTCACTGCATTTCCCTACACTGACACACCACTAGGTTGCTTGCATATGACACCCGAGGAACACATATGTGTATTTTTCCGTAACACAAAGAGAAACTACCTAATTATATCAAACTTTTAAAATTTTCTGAAATCGAAGTGTTATCTTGTCTTCTGCAACGGTTTATTTTGATGCACCCTGTATATATATTTTCAATGTTAGAACAAAAAAAATGTTTTCATATTCTACACATCAGGATAGGTACGAAAGGCACAAATTAGCAGAAAAAGCGTAAAATAATGAAGTTAGAAACATATATTCTACATGAACAACTATAACCCTTACCTTTTCAATGAGATTACATGACGCTCACCTTCTGCCAAAAATTGATTCCAATTACCACAGAGCTATTCATTTTTTTTAATTTTCTTATTTCATGTAAAAATGTTGGCTGGCAACCGCCTAACAATATATTATATGTCATTATGTGCATATTGAATTGTTACTAATTGTCGTGTATTATAATCTATTTTGGTCTATATATTAAGAACCATTTAACATATTTTCACGAAATAAAGCTCAAACTCGAGTACCAGCACTTCTCTCATAGCGGTCGCAAACCCGGGTCCCTATGGCTGAAAAAAAGTACGTTATCCTGTACCATGTTTGTTACTACTTTATTCTTTTTTTCAAAATAACGCATATTTCACTGCATTTCCCTACACTGACACACCACTAGGTTGCTTGCATATGACACCCGAGGATCACATATGCGTATTTTTACGTAACACAAAGAGAAACTACCTAATTCTATCAAACTTATATATTTTTCTGAAATCGAAGTGTTATCTTGTCTTCTGCAACGGGTTATTTTGATGCACCCTGTATATATATCTTCAATGTTAGAACAAAAAAAAATGTTTTCATATTCTACACATCAGGATAGGTACGAAAGGCACAAATTAGCAGAAAAAGCATAAAATAATGAAGTTAGAAACAAATATTCTATATGAACGACTATAACCCTTACCTTTTCTATGAGATCACATGACGCACACCTTCTGTCAAAAATTGATTCCAATTACCACGGAGCTATTCAATTTTGTTTTAATTTTCTTATTTCACGTAAAAATGTTGGCTGGCAACCGCCTAACAATATATTATATGTCATTATGTGCATATTGAATTGTTACTAATTGTCGTGTATTATAATCTATTTTGGTCTATATCTTAAGAACCATTTAACATATTTTCACGAAATAAAGCTCAAACTCGAGTACCAGCACTTCTCTCATAGAGGTCGCAAACCCGGGTCCCTATGGCTGAAAAAAAGTACCTTATCCTGTACCATGTTTGTTACTACTTTATTCTTTTTTTCAAAATAACGCATATTTCACTGCATTTCCCTACACTGACACACCACTAGGTTGCTTGCATATGACACCCGAGGATCTCATATGCGTATTTTTACGTAACACAAAGAGAAACTACCTAATTCTATCAAACTTATATATTTTTCTGAAATCGAAGTGTTATTTTGTCTTCTGCAGCGCTATATTTTGATGCACCCTGTATATATATTTTCGATGTCAGAACAAAATATGTTGTTTTCATATTCTACACATCAGGATAGGTACGAAAAGCACAAATTAGCAGAATAAAAATAAAATAATGAAGTTAGAAACATATATTCTACATGAACGACTTTAACCCTTACCTTTCCAATGAGATCACATGACGCACACCTTCTGTCAAAAATTGATTCCAATTACCACGGAGCTATTCAATTTTGTTTTAATTTTCTTATTTCACGTAAAAATGTTGGCTGGCAACCGCCTAACAATATATTATATGTCATTATGTGCATATTGAATTGTTACTAATTGTCGTGTATTATAATCTGTTTTGGTCTATATCTTAAGAACCATTTAACATATTTTCACGAAATAAAGCTCAAACTCGAGTACCAGCACTTCTCTCATAGCTGTAGCAAACCCGGGTCCCTATGTCTGAAACAAAGTACCTTATTCTCTACCATGTTTGTTACTACTTTATTCTTTTTTTCAAAATAACGCATATTTTACTGGATTTCCCTACACTGACACACCACTAGGTTGCTTGCATATGACACCCGAGGAACACATATGTGTATTTTTACGTAACACAGAGAGAAACTACCTAATTATATCAAACTTTTAAAATTTTCTGAAATCGAAGTGTTATCTTGTCTTCTGCAACGGTTTATTTTGATGCACCCTGTATATATATTTTCAATGTTAGATCAAAAAAAAAATGTTTTCATATTCTACACATCAGGATAGGTACGAAAGGCACAAATTAGCAGAAAAAGCGTAAAATAATGAAGTTAGAAACATATATTCTACATGAACAACTATAACCCTTACCTTTTCAATGAGATTACATGACGCTCACCTTCTGCCAAAAATTGATTCCAATTACCACAGAGCTATTCATTTTTTTTAATTTTCTTATTTCATGTAAAAATGTTGGCTGGCAACCGCCTAACAATATATTATATGTCATTATGTGCATATTGAATTGTTACTAATTGTCGTGTATTATAATCTATTTTGGTCTATATCTTAAGAACCATTTAACATATTTTCACGAAATAAAGCTCAAACTCGAGTACCAGCACTTCTCTCATAGCGGTCGCAAACCCGGGTCCCTATGGCTGAAAAAAATTACCTTATCCTGTACCATGTTTGTTACTACTTTATTCTTTTTTTCAAAATAACGCATATTTCACTGCATTTCCCTACACTGACACACCACTAGGTTCCTTGTATATGACACCCGAGGATCACATATGCGTATTTTTACGTAACACAAAGAGAAACTACCTAATTCTGTCAAACTTATATATTTTTCTGAAATCGAAGTGTTATCTTGTCTTCTTCAACGGGTTATTTTGATGCACCCTGTATATATATTTTCAATGTTCGAACAAAAAAAATGTTTTCATATTCTACACATCAGGATAGGTACGAAAGGCACAAATTAGCAGAAAAAGCATAAAATAATGAAGTTAGAAACAAATATTCTATATGAACGACTATAACCCTTACCTTTTCTATGAGATCACATGACGCACACCTTCTGTCAAAAATTGATTCCAATTACCACGGAGCTATTGAATTTTGTTTTAATTTTCTTATTTCACGTAAAAATGTTGGCTGGCAACCGCCTAACAATATATTATATGTCATTATGTGCATATTGAATTGTTACTAATTGTCGTGTATTATAATCTATTTTGGTCTATATCTTAACAACCATTTAACATATTTTCACGAAATAAAGCTCAAACTCGAGTACCAGCACTTCTCTCATAGAGGTCGCAAACCCGGGTCCCTATGGCTGAAAAAAAGTACCTTATCCTGTACCATGTTTGTTACTACTTTATTCTTTTTTTCAAAATAACGCATATTTCACTGCATTTCCCTACACTGACACACCACTAGGTTGCTTGCATATGACACCCGAGGATCTCATATGCGTATTTTTACGTAACACAAAGAGAAACTACCTAATTCTATCAAACTTATATATTTTTCTGAAATCGAAGTGTTATTTTGTCTTCTGCAGCGCTATATTTTGATGCACCCTGTATATATATTTTCGATGTCAGAACAAAATATGTTGTTTTCATATTCTACACATCAGGATAGGTACGAAAAGCACAAATTAGCAGAATAAAAATAAAATAATGAAGTTAGAAACATATATTCTACATGAACGACTTTAACCCTTACCTTTCCAATGAGATCACATGACGCACACCTTCTGTCAAAAATTGATTCCAATTACCACGGAGCTATTGAATTTTGTTTTAATTTTCTTATTTCACGTAAAAATGTTGGCTGGCAACCGCCTAACAATATATTATATGTCATTATGTGCATATTGAATTGTTACTAATTGTCGTGTATTATAATCTGTTTTGGTCTATATCTTAAGAACCATTTAACATATTTTCACGAAATAAAGCTCAAACTCGAGTACCAGCACTTCTCTCATAGCGGTCGCAAACCCGGGTCCCTATGGCTGAAAAAAAGTACGTTAACCTGTACTATGTTTGTTACTACTTTATTCTTTTTTTCAAAATAACGCATATTTCACTGCATTTCCCTACACTGACACACCACTAGGTTGCTTGCATATGACACCCGAGGAACACATATGTGTATTTTTACGTAACACAAAGAGAAACTACCTAATTATATCAAACTTTTAAAATTTTCTGAAATCGAAGTGTTATCTTGTCTTCTGCAACGGTTTATTTTGATGCACCCTGTATATATATTTTCAATGTTAGAACAAAAAAAATGTTTTCATATTCTACACATCAGGATAGGTACGAAAGGCACAAATTAGCAGAAAAAGCGTAAAATAATGAAGTTAGAAACATATATTCTACATGAACAACTATAACCCTTACCTTTTCAATGAGATGACATGACGCTCACCTTCTGCCAAAAATTGATTCCAATTACCACAGAGCTATTCATTTTTTTTAATTTTCTTATTTCATGTAAAAATGTTGGCTGGCAACCGCCTAACAATATATTATATGTCATTATGTGCATATTGAATTGTTACTAATTGTCGTGTATTATAATCTATTTTGGTCTATATATTAAGAACCATTTAACATATTTTCACGAAATAAAGCTCAAACTCGAGTACCAGCACTTCTCTCATAGCGGTCGCAAACCCGGGTCCCTATGGCTGAAAAAAAGTACCTTATCCTGTACCATGTTTGTTACTACTTTATTCTTTTTTTCAAAATAACGCATATTTCACTGCATTTCCCTACACTGACACACCACTAGGTTGCTTGCATATGACACCCGAGGATCACATATGCGTATTTTTACGTAACACAAAGAGAAACTACCTAATTCTATCAAACTTATATATTTTTCTGAAATCGAAGTGTTATTTTGTCTTCTGCAGCGCTATATTTTGATGCACCCTGTATATATATTTTCGATGTCAGAACAAAATATGTTGTTTTCATATTCTACACATCAGGATATGTACGAAAAGCGCAAATTAGCAGAATAAAAATAAAATAATGAAATTAGAAACATATATTCTACATGAACGACTTTAACCCTTACCTTTTCAATGAGATCACATGACGCACACCTTCTGTCAAAAATTGATTCCAATTACCACGGAGCTATTCAATTTTGTTTTAATTTTCTTATTTCACGTAAAAATGTTGGCTGGCAACCGCCTAACAATATATTATATGTCATTATGTGCATATTGAATTGTTACTAATTGTCGTGTATTATAATCTGTTTTGGTCTATATCTTATGAACCATTTAACATATTTTCACGAAATAAAGCTCAAACTCGAGTACCAGCACTTCTCTCATAGAGGTCGCAAACCCGGGTCCCTATGGCTGAAAAAAAGTACCTTATCCTGTACCATGTTTGTTACTACTTTATTCTTTTTTTCAAAATAACGCATATTTCACTGCATTTCCCTACACTGACACACCACTAGGTTGCTTGCATATCACACCCGAGGATCTCATATGCGTATTTTTACGTAACACAAAGAGAAACTACCTAATTCTATCAAACTTATATATTTTTCTGAAATCGAAGTGTTATTTTGTCTTCTGCAGCGCTATATTTTGATGCACCCTGTATATATATTTTCGATGTCAGAACAAAATATGTTGTTTTCATATTCTACACATCAGGATAGGTACGAAAAGCACAAATTAGAAGAATAAAAATAAAATAATGAAGTTAGAAACATATATTCTACATGAACGACTTTAACCCTTACCTTTTCAATGAGATCACATGACGCACACCTTCTGTCAAAAATTGATTCCAATTACCACGGAGCTATTCAATTTTGTTTTAATTTTCTTATTTCACGTAAAAATGTTGGCTGGCAACCGCCTAACAATATATTATATGTCATTATGTGCATATTGAATTGTTACTAATTGTCGTGTATTATAATCTGTTTTGGTCTATATCTTAAGAACCATTTAACATATTTTCACGAAATAAAGCTCAAACTCGAGTACCAGCACTTCTCTCATAGCGGTCGCAAACCCGGGTCCCTATGGCTGAAAAAAATTACCTTATCCTGTACCATGTTTGTTACTACTTTATTCTTTTTTTCAAAATAACGCATATTTCACTGCATTTCCCTACACTGACACACCACTAGGTTGCTTGCATATGACACCCGAGGATCACATATGCGTATTTTTACGTAACACAAAGAGAAACTACCTAATTCTATCAAACTTATATATTTTTCTGAAATCGAAGTGTTATCTTGTCTTCTGCAACGGGTTATTTTGATGCACCCTGTATATATATCTTCAATGTTAGAACAAAAAAAATGTTTTCATATTCTACACATCAGGATAGGTACGAAAGGCACAAATTAGCAGAAAAAGCATAAAATAATGAAGTTAGAAACAAATATTCTATATGAACGACTATAACCCTTACCTTTTCTATGAGATCACATGACGCACACCTTCTGTCAAAAATTGATTCCAATTACCACGGAGCTATTCAATTTTGTTTTAATTTTCTTATTTCACGTAAAAATGTTGGCTGGCAACCGCCTAACAATATATTATATGTCATTATGTGCATATTGAATTGTTACTAATTGTCGTGTATTATAATCTATTTTGGTCTATATCTTAAGAACCATTTAACATATTTTCACGAAATAAAGCTCAAACTCGAGTACCAGCACTTCTCTCATAGAGGTCGCAAACCCGGGTCCCTATGGCTGAAAAAAAGTACCTTATCCTGTACCATGTTTGTTACTACTTTATTCTTTTTTTCAAAATAACGCATATTTCACTGCATTTCCCTACACTGACACACCACTAGGTTGCTTGCATATGACACCCGAGGATCTCATATGCGTATTTTTACGTAACACAAAGAGAAACTACCTAATTCTATCAAACTTATATATTTTTCTGAAATCGAAGTGTTATTTTGTCTTCTGCAGCGCTATATTTTGATGCACCCTGTATATATATTTTCGATGTCAGAACAAAATATGTTGTTTTCATATTCTACACATCAGGATAGGTACGAAAAGCACAAATTAGCAGAATAAAAATAAAATAATGAAGTTAGAAACATATATTCTACATGAACGACTTTAACCCTTACCTTTCCAATGAGATCACATG
Organism: Thermobia domestica; assembly: GCF_964235325.1. Classification (NCBI taxonomy): domain Eukaryota; kingdom Metazoa; phylum Arthropoda; class Insecta; order Zygentoma; family Lepismatidae; genus Thermobia; species Thermobia domestica. The sequence goes on from NW_027656002.1 coordinate 73,824, forward strand.
ACGCACACCTTCTGTCAAAAATTGATTCCAATTACCACGGAGCTATTCAATTTTGTTTTAATTTTCTTATTTCACGTAAAAATGTTGGCTGGCAACCGCCTAACAATATATTATATGTCATTATGTGCATATTGAATTGTTACTAATTGTCGTGTATTATAATCTGTTTTGGTCTATATCTTAAGAACCATTTAACATATTTTCACGAAATAAAGCTCAAACTCGAGTACCAGCACTTCTCTCATAGCTGTAGCAAACCCGGGTCCCTATGTCTGAAACAAAGTACCTTATTCTCTACCATGTTTGTTACTACTTTATTCTTTTTTTCAAAATAACGCATATTTTACTGGATTTCCCTACACTGACACACCACTAGGTTGCTTGCATATGACACCCGAGGAACACATATGTGTATTTTTACGTAACACAGAGAGAAACTACCTAATTATATCAAACTTTTAAAATTTTCTGAAATCGAAGTGTTATCTTGTCTTCTGCAACGGTTTATTTTGATGTACCCTGTATATATATTTTCAATGTTAGATCAAAAAAAAAATGTTTTCATATTCTACACATCAGGATAGGTACGAAAGGCACAAATTAGCAGAAAAAGCGTAAAATAATGAAGTTAGAAACATATATTCTACATGAACAACTATAACCCTTACCTTTTCAATGAGATTACATGACGCTCACCTTCTGCCAAAAATTGATTCCAATTACCACAGAGCTATTCATTTTTTTTAATTTTCTTATTTCATGTAAAAATGTTGGCTGGCAACCGCCTAACAATATATTATATGTCATTATGTGCATATTGAATTGTTACTAATTGTCGTGTATTATAATCTATTTTGGTCTATATCTTAAGAACCATTTAACATATTTTCACGAAATAAAGCTCAAACTCGAGTACCAGCACTTCTCTCATAGCGGTCGCAAACCCGGGTCCCTATGGCTGAAAAAAATTACCTTATCCTGTACCATGTTTGTTACTACTTTATTCTTTTTTTCAAAATAACGCATATTTCACTGCATTTCCCTACACTGACACACCACTAGGTTCCTTGTATATGACACCCGAGGATCACATATGCGTATTTTTACGTAACACAAAGAGAAACTACCTAATTCTGTCAAACTTATATATTTTTCTGAAATCGAAGTGTTATCTTGTCTTCTTCAACGGGTTATTTTGATGCACCCTGTATATATATTTTCAATGTTCGAACAAAAAAAATGTTTTCATATTCTACACATCAGGATAGGTACGAAAGGCACAAATTAGCAGAAAAAGCATAAAATAATGAAGTTAGAAACAAATATTCTATATGAACGACTATAACCCTTACCTTTTCTATGAGATCACATGACGCACACCTTCTGTCAAAAATTGATTCCAATTACCACGGAGCTATTGAATTTTGTTTTAATTTTCTTATTTCACGTAAAAATGTTGGCTGGCAACCGCCTAACAATATATTATATGTCATTATGTGCATATTGAATTGTTACTAATTGTCGTGTATTATAATCTATTTTGGTCTATATCTTAAGAACCATTTAACATATTTTCACGAAATAAAGCTCAAACTCGAGTACCAGCACTTCTCTCATAGAGGTCGCAAACCCGGGTCCCTATGGCTGAAAAAAAGTACCTTATCCTGTACCATGTTTGTTACTACTTTATTCTTTTTTTCAAAATAACGCATATTTCACTGCATTTCCCTACACTGACACACCACTAGGTTGCTTGCATATGACACCCGAGGATCTCATATGCGTATTTTTACGTAACACAAAGAGAAACTACCTAATTCTATCAAACTTATATATTTTTCTGAAATTGAAGTGTTATTTTGTCTTCTGCAGCGCTATATTTTGATGCACCCTGTATATATATTTCCGATGTCAGAACAAAATATGTTGTTTTCATATTCTACACATCAGGATAGGTACGAAAAGCACAAATTAGCAGAATAAAAATAAAATAATGAAGTTAGAAACATATATTCTACATGAACGACTTTAACCCTTACCTTTCCAATGAGATCACATGACGCACACCTTCTGTCAAAAATTGATTCCAATTACCACGGAGCTATTGAATTTTGTTTTAATTTTCTTATTTCACGTAAAAATGTTGGCTGGCAACCGCCTAACAATATATTATATGTCATTATGTGCATATTGAATTGTTACTAATTGTCGTGTATTATAATCTGTTTTGGTCTATATCTTAAGAACCATTTAACATATTTTCACGAAATAAAGCTCAAACTCGAGTACCAGCACTTCTCTCATAGCGGTCGCAAACCCGAGTCCCTATGGCTGAAAAAAAGTACGTTAACCTGTACTATGTTTGTTACTACTTTATTCTTTTTTTCAAAATAACGCATATTTCACTGCATTTCCCTACACTGACACACCACTAGGTTGCTTGCATATGACACCCGAGGAACACATATGTGTATTTTTACGTAACACAAAGAGAAACTACCTAATTATATCAAACTTTTAAAATTTTCTGAAATCGAAGTGTTATCTTGTCTTCTGCAACGGGTTATTTTGATGCACCCTGTATATATATTTTCAATGTTAGAACAAAAAAAATGTTTTCATATTCTACACATCAGGATAGGTACGAAAGGCACAAATTAGCAGAAAAAGCGTAAAATAATGAAGTTAGAAACATATATTCTACATGAACAACTATAACCCTTACCTTTTCAATGAGATGACATGACGCTCACCTTCTGCCAAAAATTGATTCCAATTACCACAGAGCTATTCATTTTTTTTAATTTTCTTATTTCATGTAAAAATGTTGGCTGGCAACCGCCTAACAATATATTATATGTCATTATGTGCATATTGAATTGTTACTAATTGTCGTGTATTATAATCTATTTTGGTCTATATATTAAGAACCATTTAACATATTTTCACGAAATAAAGCTCAAACTCGAGTACCAGCACTTCTCTCATAGCGGTCGCAAACCCGGGTCCCTATGGCTGAAAAAAAGTACCTTATCCTGTACCATGTTTGTTACTACTTTATTCTTTTTTTCAAAATAACGCATATTTCACTGCATTTCCCTACACTGACACACCACTAGGTTGCTTGCATATGACACCCGAGGATCACATATGCGTATTTTTACGTAACACAAAGAGAAACTACCTAATTCTATCAAACTTATATATTTTTCTGAAATCGAAGTGTTATTTTGTCTTCTGCAGCGCTATATTTTGATGCACCCTGTATATATATTTTCGATGTCAGAACAAAATATGTTGTTTTCATATTCTACACATCAGGATATGTACGAAAAGCGCAAATTAGCAGAATAAAAATAAAATAATGAAATTAGAAACATATATTCTACATGAACGACTTTAACCCTTACCTTTTCAATGAGATCACATGACGCACACCTTCTGTCAAAAATTGATTCCAATTACCACGGAGCTATTCAATTTTGTTTTAATTTTCTTATTTCACGTAAAAATGTTGGCTGGCAACCGCCTAACAATATATTATATGTCATTATGTGCATATTGAATTGTTACTAATTGTCGTGTATTATAATCTGTTTTGGTCTATATCTTATGAACCATTTAACATATTTTCACGAAATAAAGCTCAAACTCGAGTACCAGCACTTCTCTCATAGAGGTCGCAAACCCGGGTCCCTATGGCTGAAAAAAAGTACCTTATCCTGTACCATGTTTGTTACTACTTTATTCTTTTTTTCAAAATAACGCATATTTCACTGCATTTCCCTACACTGACACACCACTAGGTTGCTTGCATATCACACCCGAGGATCTCATATGCGTATTTTTACGTAACACAAAGAGAAACTACCTAATTCTATCAAACTTATATATTTTTCTGAAATCGAAGTGTTATTTTGTCTTCTGCAACGCTATATTTTGATGCACCCTGTATATATATTTTCGATGTCAGAACAAAATATGTTGTTTTCATATTCTACACATCAGGATAGGTACGAAAAGCACAAATTAGAAGAATAAAAATAAAATAATGAAGTTAGAAACATATATTCTACATGAACGACTTTAACCCTTACCTTTTCAATGAGATCACATGACGCACACCTTCTGTCAAAAATTGATTCCAATTACCACGGAGCTATTCAATTTTGTTTTAATTTTCTTATTTCACGTAAAAATGTTGGCTGGCAACCGCCTAACAATATATTATATGTCATTATGTGCATATTGAATTGTTACTAATTGTCGTGTATTATAATCTGTTTTGGTCTATATCTTAAGAACCATTTAACATATTTTCACGAAATAAAGCTCAAACTCGAGTACCAGCACTTCTCTCATAGCGGTCGCAAACCCGGGTCCATATGGCTGAAAAAAATTACCTTATCCTGTACCATGTTTGTTACTACTTTATTCTTTTTTTCAAAATAACGCATATTTCACTGCATTTCCCTACACTGACACACCACTAGGTTGCTTGCATATGACACCCGAGGATCACATATGCGTATTTTTACGTAACACAAAGAGAAACTACCTAATTCTATCAAACTTATATATTTTTCTGAAATCGAAGTGTTATCTTGTCTTCTGCAACGGGTTATTTTGATGCACCCTGTATATATATTTTCAATGTTAGAACAAAAAAAATGTTTTCATATTCTACACATCAGGATAGGTACGAAAGGCACAAATTAGCAGAAAAAGCATAAAATAATGAAGTTAGAAACAAATATTCTATATGAACGACTATAACCCTTACCTTTTCTATGAGATCACATGACGCACACCTTCTGTCAAAAATTGATACCAATTACCACGGAGCTATTCAATTTTGTTTTAATTTTCTTATTTCACGTAAAAATGTTGGCTGGCAACCGCCTAACAATATATTATATGTCATTATGTGCATATTGAATTGTTACTAATTGTCGTGTATTATAATCTGTTTTGGTCTATATCTTAAGAACCATTTAACATATTTTCACGAAATAAAGCTCAAACTCGAGTACCAGCACTTCTCTCATAGAGGTCGCAAACCCGGGTCCCTATGGCTGAAAGAAAGTACCTTATCCTGTACCATGTTTGTTACTACTTTATTCTTTTTTTCAAAATAACGCATATTTCACTGCATTTCCCTACACTGACACACCACTAGGTTGCTTGCATATGACACCCGAGGATCTCATATGCGTATTTTTACGTAACACAAAGAGAAACTACCTAATTCTATCAAACTTATATATTTTTCTGAAATCGAAGTGTTATTTTGTCTTCTGCAGCGCTATATTTTGATGCACCCTGTATATATATTTTCGATGTCAGAACAAAATATGTTGTTTTCATATTCTACACATCAGGATAGGTACGAAAAGCACAAATTAGCAGAATAAAAATAAAATAATGAAGTTAGAAACATATATTCTATATGAACGACTTTAACCCTAACCTTTTCAATGAGATCACATGACGCATACCTTCTGTCAAAAATTGATTCCAATTACCACGGAGCTATTCAATTTTGTTTTAATTTTCTTATTTCACGTAAAAATGTTGGCTGGCAACCGCCTAACAATATATTATATGTCATTATGTGCATATTGAATTGTTACTAATTGTCGTGTATTATAATCTGTTTTGGTCTATATCTTAAGAACCATTTAACATATTTTCACGAAATAAAGCTCAAACTCGAGTACCAGCACTTCTCTCATAGCGGTCGCAAACCCGGGTCCCTATGGCTGAAAAAAAGTACGTTATCCTGTACTATGTTTGTTACTACTTTATTCTTTTTTTCAAAATAACGCATATTTCACTGCATTTCCCTACACTAACACACCACTAGGTTGCTTGCATATGACACCCGAGGAACACATATGTGTATTTTTACGTAACACAAAGAGAAACTACCTAATTATATCAAACTTTTAAAATTTTCTGAAATCGAAGTGTTATCTTGTCTTCTGCAACGGTTTATTTTGATGCACCCTGTATATATATTTTCAATGTTAGAACAAAAAAAATGTTTTCATATTCTACACATCAGGATAGGTACGAAAGGCACAAATTAGCAGAAAAAGCGTAAAATAATGAAGTTAGAAACATATATTCTACATCAACAACTATAACCCTTACCTTTTCAATGAGATTACATGACGCTCACCTTCTGCCAAAAATTGATTCCAATTACCACAGAGCTATTCATTTTTTTTAATTTTCTTATTTCATGTAAAAATGTTGGCTGGCAACCGCCTAACAATATATTATATGTCATTATGTGCATATTGAATTGTTACTAATTGTCGTGTATTATAATCTATTTTGGTCTATATATTAAGAACCATTTAACATATTTTCACGAAATAAAGCTCAAACTCGAGTACCAGCACTTCTCTCATAGCGGTCGCAAACCCGGGTCCCCATGGCTGAAAAAAAGTACCTTATCCTGTACCATGTTTGTTACTACTTTATTCTTTTTTTCAAAATAACGCATATTTCACTGCATTTCCCTACACTGACACACCACTAGGTTGCTTGCATATGACACCCGAGGATCACATATGCGTATTTTTACGTAACACAAAGAGAAACTACCTAATTCTATCAAACTTATATATTTTTCTGAAATCGAAGTGTTATTTTGTCTTCTGCAGCGCTATATTTTGATGCACCCTGTATATATATTTTCGATGTCAGAACAAAATATGTTGTTTTCATATTCTACACATCAGGATATGTACGAAAAGCGCAAATTAGCAGAATAAAAATAAAATAATGAAATTAGAAACATATATTCTACATGAACGACTTTAACCCTTACCTTTTCAATGAGATCACATGACGCACACCTTCTGTCAAAAATTGATTCCAATTACCACGGAGCTATTCAATTTTGTTTTAATTTTCTTATTTCACGTAAAAATGTTGGCTGGCAACCGCCTAACAATATATTATATGTCATTATGTGCATATTGAATTGTTACTAATTGTCGTGTATTATAATCTGTTTTGGTCTATATCTTATGAACCATTTAACATATTTTCACGAAATAAAGCTCAAACTCGAGTACCAGCACTTCTCTCATAGAGGTCGCAAACCCGGGTCCCTATGGCTGAAAAAAAGTACCTTATCCTGTACCATGTTTGTTACTACTTTATTCTTTTTTTCAAAATAACGCATATTTCACTGCATTTCCCTACACTGACACACCACTAGGTTGCTTGCATATCACACCCGAGGATCTCATATGCGTATTTTTACGTAACACAAAGAGAAACTACCTAATTCTATCAAACTTATATATTTTTCTGAAATCGAAGTGTTATTTTGTCTTCTGCAACGCTATATTTTGATGCACCCTGTATATATATTTTCGATGTCAGAACAAAATATGTTGTTTTCATATTCTACACATCAGGATAGGTACGAAAAGCACAAATTAGAAGAATAAAAATAAAATAATGAAGTTAGAAACATATATTCTACATGAACGACTTTAACCCTTACCTTTTCAATGAGATCACATGACGCACACCTTCTGTCAAAAATTGATTCCAATTACCACGGAGCTATTCAATTTTGTTTTAATTTTCTTATTTCACGTAAAAATGTTGGCTGGCAACCGCCTAACAATATATTATATGTCATTATGTGCATATTGAATTGTTACTAATTGTCGTGTATTATAATCTGTTTTGGTCTATATCTTAAGAACCATTTAACATATTTTCACGAAATAAAGCTCAAACTCGAGTACCAGCACTTCTCTCATAGCGGTCGCAAACCCGGGTCCATATGGCTGAAAAAAATTACCTTATCCTGTACCATGTTTGTTACTACTTTATTCTTTTTTTCAAAATAACGCATATTTCACTGCATTTCCCTACACTGACACACCACTAGGTTGCTTGCATATGACACCCGAGGATCACATATGCGTATTTTTACGTAACACAAAGAGAAACTACCTAATTCTATCAAACTTATATATTTTTCTGAAATCGAAGTGTTATCTTGTCTTCTGCAACGGGTTATTTTGATGCACCCTGTATATATATTTTCAATGTTAGAACAAAAAAAATGTTTTCATATTCTACACATCAGGATAGGTACGAAAGGCACAAATTAGCAGAAAAAGCATAAAATAATGAAGTTAGAAACAAATATTCTATATGAACGACTATAACCCTTACCTTTTCTATGAGATCACATGACGCACACCTTCTGTCAAAAATTGATACCAATTACCACGGAGCTATTCAATTTTGTTTTAATTTTCTTATTTCACGTAAAAATGTTGGCTGGCAACCGCCTAACAATATATTATATGTCATTATGTGCATATTGAATTGTTACTAATTGTCGTGTATTATAATCTGTTTTGGTCTATATCTTAAGAACCATTTAACATATTTTCACGAAATAAAGCTCAAACTCGAGTACCAGCACTTCTCTCATAGAGGTCGCAAACCCGGGTCCCTATGGCTGAAAGAAAGTACCTTATCCTGTACCATGTTTGTTACTACTTTATTCTTTTTTTCAAAATAACGCATATTTCACTGCATTTCCCTACACTGACACACCACTAGGTTGCTTGCATATGACACCCGAGGATCTCATATGCGTATTTTTACGTAACACAAAGAGAAACTACCTAATTCTATCAAACTTATATATTTTTCTGAAATCGAAGTGTTATTTTGTCTTCTGCAGCGCTATATTTTGATGCACCCTGTATATATATTTTCGATGTCAGAACAAAATATGTTGTTTTCATATTCTACACATCAGGATAGGTACGAAAAGCACAAATTAGCAGAATAAAAATAAAATAATGAAGTTAGAAACATATATTCTATATGAACGACTTTAACCCTAACCTTTTCAATGAGATCACATGACGCATACCTTCTGTCAAAAATTGATTCCAATTACCACGGAGCTATTCAATTTTGTTTTAATTTTCTTATTTCACGTAAAAATGTTGGCTGGCAACCGCCTAACAATATATTATATGTCATTATGTGCATATTGAATTGTTACTAATTGTCGTGTATTATAATCTGTTTTGGTCTATATCTTAAGAACCATTTAACATATTTTCACGAAATAAAGCTCAAACTCGAGTACCAGCACTTCTCTCATAGCGGTCGCAAACCCGGGTCCCTATGGCTGAAAAAAAGTACGTTATCCTGTACTATGTTTGTTACTACTTTATTCTTTTTTTCAAAATAACGCATATTTCACTGCATTTCCCTACACTAACACACCACTAGGTTGCTTGCATATGACACCCGAGGAACACATATGTGTATTTTTACGTAACACAAAGAGAAACTACCTAATTATATCAAACTTTTAAAATTTTCTGAAATCGAAGTGTTATCTTGTCTTCTGCAACGGTTTATTTTGATGCACCCTGTATATATATTTTCAATGTTAGAACAAAAAAAATGTTTTCATATTCTACACATCAGGATAGGTACGAAAGGCACAAATTAGCAGAAAAAGCGTAAAATAATGAAGTTAGAAACATATATTCTACATCAACAACTATAACCCTTACCTTTTCTATGAGATTACATGACGCTCACCTTCTGCCAAAAATTGATTCCAATTACCACAGAGCTATTCATTTTTTTTAATTTTCTTATTTCATGTAAAAATGTTGGCTGGCAACCGCCTAACAATATATTATATGTCATTATGTGCATATTGAATTGTTACTAATTGTCGTGTATTATAATCTATTTTGGTCTATATATTAAGAACCATTTAACATATTTTCACGAAATAAAGCTCAAACTCGAGTACCAGCACTTCTCTCATAGCGGTCGCAAACCCGGGTCCCCATGGCTGAAAAAAAGTACCTTATCCTGTACCATGTTTGTTACTACTTTATTCTTTTTTTCAAAATAACGCATATTTCACTGCATTTCCCTACACTGACACACCACTAGGTTGCTTGCATATGACACCCGAGGATCACATATGCGTATTTTTACGTAACACAAAGAGAAACTACCTAATTCTATCAAACTTATATATTTTTCTGAAATCGAAGTGTTATTTTGTCTTCTGCAGCGCTATATTTTGATGCACCCTGTATATATATTTTCGATGTCAGAACAAAATATGTTGTTTTCATATTCTACACATCAGGATATGTACGAAAAGCGCAAATTAGCAGAATAAAAATAAAATAATGAAATTAGAAACATATATTCTACATGAACGACTTTAACCCTTACCTTTTCAATGAGATCACATGACGCACACCTTCTGTCAAAAATTGATTCCAATTACCACGGAGCTATTCAATTTTGTTTTAATTTTCTTATTTCACGTAAAAATGTTGGCTGGCAACCGCCTAACAATATATTATATGTCATTATGTGCATATTGAATTGTTACTAATTGTCGTGTATTATAATCTGTTTTGGTCTATATCTTAAGAACCATTTAACATATTTTCACGAAATAAAGCTCAAACTCGAGTACCAGCACTTCTCTCATAGCGGTCGCAAACCCGGGTCCCTATGGCTGAAAAAAAGTACCTTATCCTGTACCATGTTTGTTACTACTTTATTCTTTTTTTCAAAATAACGCATATTTCACTGCATTTCCCTACACTGACACACCACTAGGTTGCTTGCATATGACACCCGAGGATCACATATGCGTATTTTTACGTAACACAAAGAGAAACTACCTAATTCTATCAAACTTATATATTTTTCTGAAATCGAAGTGTTATCTTGTCTTCTGCAACGGGTTATTTTGATGCACCCTGTATATATATTTTCAATGTTAGAACAAAAAAAAATGTTTTCATATTCTACACATCAGGATAGGTACGAAAGGCACAAATTAGCAGAAAAAGCATAAAATAATGAAGTTAGAAACAAATATTATATATGAACGACTATAACCCTTACCTTTTCTATGAGATCACATGACGCACACCTTCTGTCAAAAATTGATACCAATTACCACGGAGCTATTCAATTTTGTTTTAATTTTCTTATTTCACGTAAAAATGTTGGCTGGCAACCGCCTAACAATATATTATATGTCATTATGTGCATATTGAATTGTTACTAATTGTCGTGTATTATAATCTGTTTTGGTCTATATCTTAAGAACCATTTAACATATTTTCACGAAATAAAGCTCAAACTCGAGTACCAGCACTTCTCTCATAGCGGTCGCAAACCCGGGTCCCTATGGCTGAAAAAAAGTACCTTATCCTGTACCATGTTTGTTACTACTTTATTCTTTTTTTCAAAATAACGCATATTTCACTGCATTTCCCTACACTGACACACCACTAGGTTGCTTGCATATGACACCCGAGGAACACATATGTGTATTTTTACGTAACACAAAGAGAAACTACCTAATTATATCAAACTTTTAAAATTTTCTGAAATCGAAGTGTTATCTTGTATTCTGCAACGGGTTATTTTGATGCACCCTGTATATATATTTTCAATGTTAGAACAAAAAAAATGTTTTCATATTCTACACATCAGGATAGGTACGAAAGGCACAAATTAGCAGAAAAAGCGTAAAATAATGAAGTTAGAAACATATATTCTACATGAACAACTATAACCCTTACCTTTTCAATGAGATGACATGACGCTCACCTTCTGCCAAAAATTGATTCCAATTACCACAGAGCTATTCATTTTTTTTAATTTTCTTATTTCATGTAAAAATGTTGGCTGGCAACCGCCTAACAATATATTATATGTCATTATGTGCATATTGAATTGTTACTAATTGTCGTGTATTATAATCTATTTTGGTCTATATATTAAGAACCATTTAACATATTTTCACGAAATAAAGCTCAAACTCGAGTACCAGCACTTCTCTCATAGCGGTCGCAAACCCGGGTCCCTATGGCTGAAAAAAAGTACCTTATCCTGTACCATGTTTGTTACTACTTTATTCTTTTTTTCAAAATAACGCATATTTCACTGCATTTCCCTACACTGACACACCACTAGGTTGCTTGCATATGACACCCGAGGATCACATATGCGTATTTTTACGTAACACAAAGAGAAACTACCTAATTCTATCAAACTTATATATTTTTCTGAAATCGAAGTGTTATTTTGTCTTCTGCAGCGCTATATTTTGATGCACCCTGTATATATATTTTCGATGTCAGAACAAAATATGTTGTTTTCATATTCTACACATCAGGATATGTACGAAAAGCGCAAATTAGCAGAATAAAAATAAAATAATGAAATTAGAAACATATATTCTACATGAACGACTTTAACCCTTACCTTTTCAATGAGATCACATGACGCACACCTTCTGTCAAAAATTGATTCCAATTACCACGGAGCTATTCAATTTTGTTTTAATTTTCTTATTTCACGTAAAAATGTTGGCTGGCAACCGCCTAACAATATATTATATGTCATTATGTGCATATTGAATTGTTACTAATTGTCGTGTATTATAATCTGTTTTGGTCTATATCTTATGAACCATTTAACATATTTTCACGAAATAAAGCTCAAACTCGAGTACCAGCACTTCTCTCATAGAGGTCGCAAACCCGGGTCCCTATGGCTGAAAAAAAGTACCTTATCCTGTACCATGTTTGTTACTACTTTATTCTTTTTTTCAAAATAACGCATATTTCACTGCATTTCCCTACACTGACACACCACTAGGTTGCTTGCATATCACACCCGAGGATCTCATATGCGTATTTTTACGTAACACAAAGAGAAACTACCTAATTCTATCAAACTTATATATTTTTCTGAAATCGAAGTGTTATTTTGTCTTCTGCAGCGCTATATTTTGATGCACCCTGTATATATATTTTCGATGTCAGAACAAAATATGTTGTTTTCATATTCTACACATCAGGATAGGTACGAAAAGCACAAATTAGAAGAATAAAAATAAAATAATGAAGTTAGAAACATATATTCTACATGAACGACTTTAACCCTTACCTTTTCAATGAGATCACATGACGCACACCTTCTGTCAAAAATTGATTCCAATTACCACGGAGCTATTCAATTTTGTTTTAATTTTCTTATTTCACGTAAAAATGTTGGCTGGCAACCGCCTAACAATATATTATATGTCATTATGTGCATATTGAATTGTTACTAATTGTCGTGTATTATAATCTGTTTTGGTCTATATCTTAAGAACCATTTAACATATTTTCACGAAATAAAGCTCAAACTCGAGTACCAGCACTTCTCTCATAGCGGTCGCAAACCCGGGTCCCTATGGCTGAAAAAAATTACCTTATCCTGTACCATGTTTGTTACTACTTTATTCTTTTTTTCAAAATAACGCATATTTCACTGCATTTCCCTACACTGACACACCACTAGGTTGCTTGCATATGACACCCGAGGATCACATATGCGTATTTTTACGTAACACAAAGAGAAACTACCTAATTCTATCAAACTTATATATTTTTCTGAAATCGAAGTGTTATCTTGTCTTCTGCAACGGGTTATTTTGATGCACCCTGTATATATATTTTCAATGTTAGAACAAAAAAAAATGTTTTCATATTCTACACATCAGGATAGGTACGAAAGGCACAAATTAGCAGAAAAAGCATAAAATAATGAAGTTAGAAACAAATATTCTATATGAACGACTATAACCCTTACCTTTTCTATGAGATCACATGACGCACACCTTCTGTCAAAAATTGATACCAATTACCACGGAGCTATTCAATTTTGTTTTAATTTTCTTATTTCACGTAAAAATGTTGGCTGGCAACCGCCTAACAATATATTATATGTCATTATGTGCATATTGAATTGTTACTAATTGTCGTGTATTATAATCTATTTTGGTCTATATCTTAAGAACCATTTAACATATTTTCACGAAATAAAGCTCAAACTCGAGTACCAGCACTTCTCTCATAGAGGTCGCAAACCCGGGTCCCTATGGCTGAAAAAAAGTACCTTATCCTGTACCATGTTTGTTACTACTTTATTCTTTTTTTCAAAATAACGCATATTTCACTGCATTTCCCTAAACTGACACACCACTAGGTTGCTTGCATATGACACCCGAGGATCTCATATGCGTATTTTTACGTAACACAAAGAGAAACTACCTAATTCTATCAAACTTATATATTTTTCTGAAATCGAAGTGTTATTTTGTCTTCTGCAGCGCTATATTTTGATGCACCCTGTATATATATTTTCGATGTCAGAACAAAATATGTTGTTTTCATATTCTACACATCAGGATAGGTACGAAAAGCACAAATTAGCAGAATAAAAATAAAATAATGAAGTTAGAAACATATATTCTACATGAACGACTTTAACCCTAACCTTTTCAATGAGATCACATGACGCACACCTTCTGTCAAAAATTGATTCCAATTACCACGGAGCTATTCAATTTTGTTTTAATTTTCTTATTTCACGTAAAAATGTTGGCTGGCAACCGCCTAACAATATATTATATGTCATTATGTGCATATTGAATTGTTACTAATTGTCGTGTATTATAATCTGTTTTGGTCTATATCTTAAGAACCATTTAACATATTTTCACGAAATAAAGCTCAAACTCGAGTACCAGCACTTCTCTCATAGCGGTCGCAAACCCGGGTCCCTATGGCTGAAAAAAAGTACGTTATCCTGTACTATGTTTGTTACTACTTTATTCTTTTTTTCAAAATAACGCATATTTCACTGCATTTCCCTACACTAACACACCACTAGGTTGCTTGCATATGACACCCGAGGAACACATATGTGTATTTTTACGTAACACAAAGAGAAACTACCTAATTATATCAAACTTTTAAAATTTTCTGAAATCGAAGTGTTATCTTGTCTTCTGCAACGGTTTATTTTGATGCACCCTGTATATATATTTTCAATGTTAGAACAAAAAAAATGTTTTCATATTCTACACATCAGGATAGGTACGAAAGGCACAAATTAGCAGAAAAAGCGTAAAATAATGAAGTTAGAAACATATATTCTACATGAACAACTATAACCCTTACCTTTTCTATGAGATTACATGACGCTCACCTTCTGCCAAAAATTGATTCCAATTACCACAGAGCTATTCATTTTTTTTAATTTTCTTATTTCATGTAAAAATGTTGGCTGGCAACCGCCTAACAATATATTATATGTCATTATGTGCATATTGAATTGTTACTAATTGTCGTGTATTATAATCTATTTTGGTCTATATATTAAGAACCATTTAACATATTTTCACGAAATAAAGCTCAAACTCGAGTACCAGCACTTCTCTCATAGCGGTCGCAAACCCGGGTCCCCATGGCTGAAAAAAAGTACCTTATCCTGTACCATGTTTGTTACTACTTTATTCTTTTTTTCAAAATAACGCATATTTCACTGCATTTCCCTACACTGACACACCACTAGGTTGCTTGCATATGACACCCGAGGATCACATATGCGTATTTTTACGTAACACAAAGAGAAACTACCTAATTCTATCAAACTTATATATTTTTCTGAAATCGAAGTGTTATTTTGTCTTCTGCAGCGCTATATTTTGATGCACCCTGTATATATATTTTCGATGTCAGAACAAAATATGTTGTTTTCATATTCTACACATCAGGATATGTACGAAAAGCGCAAATTAGCAGAATAAAAATAAAATAATGAAATTAGAAACATATATTCTACATGAACGACTTTAACCCTTACCTTTTCAATGAGATCACATGACGCACACCTTCTGTCAAAAATTGATTCCAATTACCACGGAGCTATTCAATTTTGTTTTAATTTTCTTATTTCACGTAAAAATGTTGGCTGGCAACCGCCTAACAATATATTATATGTCATTATGTGCATATTGAATTGTTACTAATTGTCGTGTATTATAATCTGTTTTGGTCTATATCTTAAGAACCATTTAACATATTTTCACGAAATAAAGCTCAAACTCGAGTACCAGCACTTCTCTCATAGCGGTCGCAAACCCGGGTCCCTATGGCTGAAAAAAAGTACCTTATCCTGTACCATGTTTGTTACTACTTTATTCTTTTTTTCAAAATAACGCATATTTCACTGCATTTCCCTACACTGACACACCACTAGGTTGCTTGCATATGACACCCGAGGATCACATATGCGTATTTTTACGTAACACAAAGAGAAACTACCTAATTCTATCAAACTTATATATTTTTCTGAAATCGAAGTGTTATCTTGTCTTCTGCAACGGGTTATTTTGATGCACCCTGTATATATATTTTCAATGTTAGAACAAAAAAAAATGTTTTCATATTCTACACATCAGGATAGGTACGAAAGGCACAAATTAGCAGAAAAAGCATAAAATAATGAAGTTAGAAACAAATATTCTATATGAACGACTATAACCCTTACCTTTTCTATGAGATCACATGACGCACACCTTCTGTCAAAAATTGATACCAATTACCACGGAGCTATTCAATTTTGTTTTAATTTTCTTATTTCACGTAAAAATGTTGGCTGGCAACCGCCTAACAATATATTATATGTCATTATGTGCATATTGAATTGTTACTAATTGTCGTGTATTATAATCTGTTTTGGTCTATATCTTAAGAACCATTTAACATATTTTCACGAAATAAAGCTCAAACTCGAGTACCAGCACTTCTCTCATAGCGGTCGCAAACCCGGGTCCCTATGGCTGAAAAAAAGTACCTTATCCTGTACCATGTTTGTTACTACTTTATTCTTTTTTTCAAAATAACGCATATTTCACTGCATTTCCCTACACTGACACACCACTAGGTTGCTTGCATATGACACCCGAGGATCACATATGCGTATTTTTACGTAACACAAAGAGAAACTACCTAATTCTATCAAACTTATATATTTTTCTGAAATCGAAGTGTTATCTTGTCTTCTGCAACGGGTTATTTTGATGCACCCTGTATATATATTTTCAATGTTAGAACAAAAAGAAATGTTTTCATATTCTACACATCAGGATAGGTACGAAAGGCACAAATTAGCAGAAAAAGCATAAAATAATGAAGTTAGAAACAAATATTCTATATGAACGACTATAACCCTTACCTTTTCTATGAGATCACATGACGCACACCTTCTGTCAAAAATTGATTCCAATTACCACGGAGCTATTCAATTTTGTTTTAATTTTCTTATTTCACGTAAAAATGTTGGCTGGCAACCGCCTAACAATATATTATATGTCATTATGTGCATATTGAATTGTTACTAATTGTCGTGTATTATAATCTATTTTGGTCTATATCTTAAGAACCATTTAACATATTTTCACGAAATAAAGCTCAAACTCGAGTACCAGCACTTCTCTCATAGAGGTCGCAAACCCGGGTCCCTATGGCTGAAAAAAAGTACCTTATCCTGTACCATGTTTGTTACTACTTTATTCTTTTTTTCAAAATAACGCATATTTCACTGCATTTCCCTATACTGACACACCACTAGGTTGCTTGCACCCGAGGATCTCATATGCGTATTTTTACGTAACACAAAGAGAAACTACCTAATTCTATCAAACTTATATATTTTTCTGAAATCGAAGTGTTATTTTGTCTTCTGCAGCGCTATATTTTGATGCACCCTGTATATATATTTTCGATGTCAGAACAAAATATGTTGTTTTCATATTCTACACATCAGGATAGGTACGAAAAGCACAAATTAGCAGAATAAAAATAAAATAATGAAGTTAGAAACATATATTCTACATGAACGACTTTAACCCTAACCTTTTCAATGAGATCACATGACGCACACCTTCTGTCAAAAATTGATTCCAATTACCACGGAGCTATTCAATTTTGTTTTAATTTTCTTATTTCACGTAAAAATGTTGGCTGGCAACCGCCTAACAATATATTATATGTCATTATGTGCATATTGAATTGTTACTAATTGTCGTGTATTATAATCTGTTTTGGTCTATATCTTAAGAACCATTTAACATATTTTCACGAAATAAAGCTCAAACTCGAGTACCAGCACTTCTCTCATAGCGGTCGCAAACCCGGGTCCCTATGGCTGAAAAAAAGTACGTTATCCTGTACTATGTTTGTTACTACTTTATTCTTTTTTTCAAAATAACGCATATTTCACTGCATTTCCCTACACTGACACACCACTAGGTTGCTTGCATATGACACCCGAGGAACACATATGTGTATTTTTACGTAACACAAAGAGAAACTACCTAATTATATCAAACTTTTAAAATTTTCTGAAATCGAAGTGTTATCTTGTCTTCTGCAACGGGTTATTTTGATGCACCCTGTATATATATTTTCAATGTTAGAACAAAAAAAATGTTTTCATATTCTACACATCAGGATAGGTACGAAAGGCACAAATTAGCAGAAAAAGCGTAAAATAATGAAGTTAGAAACATATATTCTACATGAACAACTATAACCCTTACCTTTTCAATGAGATGACATGACGCTCACCTTCTGCCAAAAATTGATTCCAATTACCATAGAGCT
Organism: Thermobia domestica; assembly: GCF_964235325.1. Taxonomy (NCBI): domain Eukaryota; kingdom Metazoa; phylum Arthropoda; class Insecta; order Zygentoma; family Lepismatidae; genus Thermobia; species Thermobia domestica. The sequence goes on from NW_027656002.1 coordinate 92,390, forward strand.
ATTCATTTTTTTTAATTTTCTTATTTCATGTAAAAATGTTGGCTGGCAACCGCCTAACAATATATTATATGTCATTATGTGCATATTGAATTGTTACTAATTGTCGTGTATTATAATCTATTTTGGTCTATATATTAAGAACCATTTAACATATTTTCACGAAATAAAGCTCAAACTCGAGTACCAGCACTTCTCTCATAGCGGTCGCAAACCCGGGTCCCTATGGCTGAAAAAAAGTACCTTATCCTGTACCATGTTTGTTACTACTTTATTCTTTTTTTCAAAATAACGCATATTTCACTGCATTTCCCTACACTGACACACCACTAGGTTGCTTGCATATGACACCCGAGAATCACATATGCGTATTTTTACGTAACACAAAGAGAAACTACCTAATTCTATCAAACTTATATATTTTTCTGAAATCGAAGTGTTATTTTGTCTTCTGCAGCGCTATATTTTGATGCACCCTGTATATATATTTTCGATGTCAGAACAAAATATGTTGTTTTCATGTTCTACACATCAGGATATGTACGAAAAGCGCAAATTAGCAGAATAAAAATAAAATAATGAAATTAGAAACATATATTCTACATGAACGACTTTAACCCTTACCTTTTCAATGAGATCACATGACGCACACCTTCTGTCAAAAATTGATTCCAATTACCACGGAGCTATTCAATTTTGTTTTAATTTTCTTATTTCACGTAAAAATGTTGGCTGGCAACCGCCTAACAATATATTATATGTCATTATGTGCATATTGAATTGTTACTAATTGTCGTGTATTATAATCTGTTTTGGTCTATATCTTATGAACCATTTAACATATTTTCACGAAATAAAGCTCAAACTCGAGTACCAGCACTTCTCTCATAGAGGTCGCAAACCCGGGTCCCTATGGCTGAAAAAAAGTACCTTATCCTGTACCATGTTTGTTACTACTTTATTCTTTTTTTCAAAATAACGCATATTTCACTGCATTTCCCTACACTGACACACCACTAGGTTGCTTGCATATCACACCCGAGGATCTCATATGCGTATTTTTACGTAACACAAAGAGAAACTACCTAATTCTATCAAACTTATATATTTTTCTGAAATCGAAGTGTTATTTTGTCTTCTGCAGCGCTATATTTTGATGCACCCTGTATATATATTTTCGATGTCAGAACAAAATATGTTGTTTTCATATTCTACACATCAGGATAGGTACGAAAAGCACAAATTAGAAGAATAAAAATAAAATAATGAAGTTAGAAACATATATTCTACATGAACGACTTTAACCCTTACCTTTTCAATGAGATCACATGACGCACACCTTCTGTCAAAAATTGATTCCAATTACCACGGAGCTATTCAATTTTGTTTTAATTTTCTTATTTCACGTAAAAATGTTGGCTGGCAACCGCCTAACAATATATTATATGTCATTATGTGCATATTGAATTGTTACTAATTGTCGTGTATTATAATCTGTTTTGGTCTATATCTTAAGAACCATTTAACATATTTTCACGAAATAAAGCTCAAACTCGAGTACCAGCACTTCTCTCATAGCGGTCGCAAACCCGGGTCCCTATGGCTGAAAAAAAGTACGTTATCCTGTACTATGTTTGTTACTACTTTATTCTTTTTTTCAAAATAACGCATATTTCACTGCATTTCCCTACACTGACACACCACTAGGTTGCTTGCATATGACACCCGAGGAACACATATGTGTATTTTTACGTAACACAAAGAGAAACTACCTAATTATATCAAACTTTTAAAATTTTCTGAAATCGAAGTGTTATCTTGTCTTCTGCAACGGGTTATTTTGATGCACCCTGTATATATATTTTCAATGTTAGAACAAAAAAAATGTTTTCATATTCTACACATCAGGATAGGTACGAAAGGCACAAATTAGCAGAAAAAGCGTAAAATAATGAAGTTAGAAACATATATTCTACATGAACAACTATAACCCTTACCTTTTCAATGAGATGACATGACGCTCACCTTCTGCCAAAAATTGATTCCAATTACCACAGAGCTATTCATTTTTTTTAATTTTCTTATTTCATGTAAAAATGTTGGCTGGCAACCGCCTAACAATATATTATATGTCATTATGTGCATATTGAATTGTTACTAATTGTCGTGTATTATAATCTATTTTGGTCTATATATTAAGAACCATTTAACATATTTTCACGAAATAAAGCTCAAACTCGAGTACCAGCACTTCTCTCATAGCGGTCGCAAACCCGGGTCCCTATGGCTGAAAAAAAGTACCTTATCCTGTACCATGTTTGTTACTACTTTATTCTTTTTTTCAAAATAACGCATATTTCACTGCATTTCCCTACACTGACACACCACTAGGTTGCTTGCATATGACACCCGAGGATCACATATGCGTATTTTTACGTAACACAAAGAGAAACTACCTAATTCTATCAAACTTATATATTTTTCTGAAATCGAAGTGTTATTTTGTCTTCTGCAGCGCTATATTTTGATGCACCCTGTATATATATTTTCGATGTCAGAACAAAATATGTTGTTTTCATGTTCTACACATCAGGATATGTACGAAAAGCGCAAATTAGCAGAATAAAAATAAAATAATGAAATTAGAAACATATATTCTACATGAACGACTTTAACCCTTACCTTTTCAATGAGATCACATGACGCACACCTTCTGTCAAAAATTGATTCCAATTACCACGGAGCTATTCAATTTTTTTTTTAATTTTCTTATTTCACGTAAAAATGTTGGCTGGCAACCGCCTAACAATATATTATATGTCATTATGTGCATATTGAATTGTTACTAATTGTCGTGTATTATAATCTGTTTTGGTCTATATCTTATGAACCATTTAACATATTTTCACGAAATAAAGCTCAAACTCGAGTACCAGCACTTCTCTCATAGAGGTCGCAAACCCGGGTCCCTATGGCTGAAAAAAAGTACCTTATCCTGTACCATGTTTGTTACTACTTTATTCTTTTTTTCAAAATAACGCATATTTCACTGCATTTCCCTACACTGACACACCACTAGGTTGCTTGCATATCACACCCGAGGATCTCATATGCGTATTTTTACGTAACACAAAGAGAAACTACCTAATTCTATCAAACTTATATATTTTTCTGAAATCGAAGTGTTATTTTGTCTTCTGCAGCGCTATATTTTGATGCACCCTGTATATATATTTTCGATGTCAGAACAAAATATGTTGTTTTCATATTCTACACATCAGGATAGGTACGAAAAGCACAAATTAGAAGAATAAAAATAAAATAATGAAGTTAGAAACATATATTCTACATGAACGACTTTAACCCTTACCTTTTCAATGAGATCACATGACGCACACCTTCTGTCAAAAATTGATTCCAATTACCACGGAGCTATTCAATTTTGTTTTAATTTTCTTATTTCACGTAAAAATGTTGGCTGGCAACCGCCTAACAATATATTATATGTCATTATGTGCATATTGAATTGTTACTAATTGTCGTGTATTATAATCTGTTTTGGTCTATATCTTAAGAACCATTTAACATATTTTCACGAAATAAAGCTCAAACTCGAGTACCAGCACTTCTCTCATAGCGGTCGCAAACCCGGGTCCCTATGGCTGAAAAAAAGTACGTTATCCTGTACCATGTTTGTTACTACTTTATTCTTTTTTTCAAAATAACGCATATTTCACTGCATTTCCCTACACTGACACACCACTAGGTTGCTTGCATATGACACCCGAGGATCACATATGCGTATTTTTACGTAACACAAAGAGAAACTACCTAATTCTATCAAACTTATATATTTTTCTGAAATCGAAGTGTTATCTTGTCTTCTGCAACGGGTTATTTTGATGCACCCTGTATATATATTTTCAATGTTAGAACAAAAAAAATGTTTTCATATTCTACACATCAGGATAGGTACGAAAGGCACAAATTAGCAGAAAAAGCATAAAATAATGAAGTTAGAAACAAATATTCTATATGAACGACTATAACCCTTACCTTTTCTATGAGATCACATGACGCACACCTTCTGTCAAAAATTGATACCAATTACCACGGAGCTATTCAATTTTGTTTTAATTTTCTTATTTCACGTAAAAATGTTGGCTGGCAACCGCCTAACAATATATTATATGTCATTATGTGCATATTGAATTGTTACTAATTGTCGTGTATTATAATCTATTTTGGTCTATATCTTAAGAACCATTTAACATATTTTCACGAAATAAAGCTCAAACTCGAGTACCAGCACTTCTCTCATAGAGGTCGCAAACCCGGGTCCCTATGGCTGAAAAAAAGTACCTTATCCTGTACCATGTTTGTTACTACTTTATTCTTTTTTTCAAAATAACGCATATTTCACTGCATTTCCCTACACTGACACACCACTAGGTTGCTTGCATATGACACCCGAGGATCTCATATGCGTATTTTTACGTAACACAAAGAGAAACTACCTAATTCTATCAAACTTATATATTTTTCTGAAATCGAAGTGTTATTTTGTCTTCTGCAGCGCTATATTTTGATGCACCCTGTATATATATTTTCGATGTCAGAACAAAATATGTTGTTTTCATATTCTACACATCAGGATAGGTACGAAAAGCACAAATTAGCAGAATAAAAATAAAATAATGAAGTTAGAAACATATATTCTACATGAACGACTTTAACCCTAACCTTTTCAATGAGATCACATGACGCACACCTTCTGTCAAAAATTGATTCCAATTACCACGGAGCTATTCAATTTTGTTTTAATTTTCTTATTTCACGTAAAAATGTTGGCTGGCAACCGCCTAACAATATATTATATGTCATTATGTGCATATTGAATTGTTACTAATTGTCGTGTATTATAATCTGTTTTGGTCTATATCTTAAGAACCATTTAACATATTTTCACGAAATAAAGCTCAAACTCGAGTACCAGCACTTCTCTCATAGCGGTCGCAAACCCGGGTCCCTATGGCTGAAAAAAAGTACGTTATCCTGTACTATGTTTGTTACTACTTTATTCTTTTTTTCAAAATAACGCATATTTCACTGCATTTCCCTACACTGACACACCACTAGGTTGCTTGCATATGACACCCGAGGAACACATATGTGTATTTTTACGTAACACAAAGAGAAACTACCTAATTATATCAAACTTTTAAAATTTTCTGAAATCGAAGTGTTATCTTGTCTTCTGCAACGGTTTATTTTGATGCACCCTGTATATACATTTTCAATGTTAGAACAAAAAAAATGTTTTCATATTCTACACATCAGGATAGGTACGAAAGGCACAAATTAGCAGAAAAAGCGTAAAATAATGAAGTTAGAAACATATATTCTACATGAACAACTATAACCCTTACCTTTTCAATGAGATTACATGACGCTCACCTTCTGCCAAAAATTGATTCCAATTACCACAGAGCTATTCATTTTTTTTAATTTTCTTATTTCATGTAAAAATGTTGGCTGGCAACCGCCTAACAATATATTATATGTCATTATGTGCATATTGAATTGTTACTAATTGTCGTGTATTATAATCTATTTTGGTCTATATATTAAGAACCATTTAACATATTTTCACGAAATAAAGCTCAAACTCGAGTACCAGCACTTCTCTCATAGCGGTCGCAAACCCGGGTCCCCATGGCTGAAAAAAAGTACCTTATCCTGTACCATGTTTGTTACTACTTTATTCTTTTTTTCAAAATAACGCATATTTCACTGCATTTCCCTACACTGACACACCACTAGGTTGCTTGCATATGACACCTGAGGATCACATATGCGTATTTTTACGTAACACAAAGAGAAACTACCTAATTCTATCAAACTTATATATTTTTCTGAAATCGAAGTGTTATTTTGTCTTCTGCAGCGCTATATTTTGATGCACCCTGTATATATATTTTCGATGTCAGAACAAAATATGTTGTTTTCATATTCTACACATCAGGATATGTACGAAAAGCGCAAATTAGCAGAATAAAAATAAAATAATGAAATTAGAAACATATATTCTACATGAACGACTTTAACCCTTACCTTTTCAATGAGATCACATGACGCACACCTTCTGTCAAAAATTGATTCCAATTACCACGGAGCTATTCAATTTTGTTTTAATTTTCTTATTTCACGTAAAAATGTTGGCTGGCAACCGCCTAACAATATATTATATGTCATTATGTGCATATTGAATTGTTACTAATTGTCGTGTATTATAATCTGTTTTGGTCTATATCTTAAGAACCATTTAACATATTTTCACGAAATAAAGCTCAAACTCGAGTACCAGCACTTCTCTCATAGCGGTCGCAAACCCGGGTCCCTATGGCTGAAAAAAAGTACCTTATCCTGTACCATGTTTGTTACTACTTTATTCTTTTTTTTCAAAATAACGCATATTTCACTGCATTTCCCTACACTGACACACCACTAGGTTGCTTGCATATGACACCCGAGGATCACATATGCGTATTTTTACGTAACACAAAGAGAAACTACCTAATTCTATCAAACTTATATATTTTTCTGAAATCGAAGTGTTATCTTGTCTTCTGCAACGGGTTATTTTGATGCACCCTGTATATATATTTTCAATGTTAGAACAAAAAAAAAATGTTTTCATATTCTACACATCAGGATAGGTACGAAAGGCACAAATTAGCAGAAAAAGCATAAAATAATGAAGTTAGAAACAAATATTCTATATGAACGACTATAACCCTTACCTTTTCTATGAGATCACATGACGCACACCTTCTGTCAAAAATTGATACCAATTACCACGGAGCTATTCAATTTTGTTTTAATTTTCTTATTTCACGTAAAAATGTTGGCTGGCAACCGCCTAACAATATATTATATGTCATTATGTGCATATTGAATTGTTACTAATTGTCGTGTATTATAATCTATTTTGGTCTATATCTTAAGAACCATTTAACATATTTTCACGAAATAAAGCTCAAACTCGAGTACCAGCACTTCTCTCATAGAGGTCGCAAACCCGGGTCCCTATGGCTGAAAAAAAGTACCTTATCCTGTACCATGTTTGTTACTACTTTATTCTTTTTTTCAAAATAACGCATATTTCACTGCATTTCCCTACACTGACACACCACTAGGTTGCTTGCATATGACACCCGAGGATCTCATATGCGTATTTTTACGTAACACAAAGAGAAACTACCTAATTCTATCAAACTTATATATTTTTCTGAAATCGAAGTGTTATTTTGTCTTCTGCAGCGCTATATTTTGATGCACCCTGTATATATATTTTCGATGTCAGAACAAAATATGTTGTTTTCATATTCTACACATCAGGATAGGTACGAAAAGCACAAATTAGCAGAATAAAAATAAAATAATGAAGTTAGAAACATATATTCTACATGAACGACTTTAACCCTAACCTTTTCAATGAGATCACATGACGCACACCTTCTGTCAAAAATTGATTCCAATTACCACGGAGCTATTCAATTTTGTTTTAATTTTCTTATTTCACGTAAAAATGTTGGCTGGCAACCGCCTAACAATATATTATATGTCATTATGTGCATATTGAATTGTTACTAATTGTCGTGTATTATAATCTGTTTTGGTCTATATCTTAAGAACCATTTAACATATTTTCACGAAATAAAGCTCAAACTCGAGTACCAGCACTTCTCTCATAGCGGTCGCAAACCCGGGTCCCTATGGCTGAAAAAAAGTACCTTATCCTGTACTATGTTTGTTACTACTTTATTCTTTTTTTCAAAATAACGCATATTTCACTGCATTTCCCTACACTGACACACCACTAGGTTGCTTGCATATGACACCCGAGGAACACATATGTGTATTTTTACGTAACACAAAGAGAAACTACCTAATTATATCAAACTTTTAAAATTTTCTGAAATCGAAGTGTTATCTTGTCTTCTGCAACGGTTTATTTTGATGCACCCTGTATATATATTTTCAATGTTAGAACAAAAAAAATGTTTTCATATTCTACACATCAGGATAGGTACGAAAGGCACAAATTAGCAGAAAAAGCGTAAAATAATGAAGTTAGAAACATATATTCTACATGAACAACTATAACCCTTACCTTTTCAATGAGATTACATGACGCTCACCTTCTGCCAAAAATTGATTCCAATTACCACAGAGCTATTCATTTTTTTTAATTTTCTTATTTCATGTAAAAATGTTGGCTGGCAACCGCCTAACAATATATTATATGTCATTATGTGCATATTGAATTGTTACTAATTGTCGTGTATTATAATCTATTTTGGTCTATATATTAAGAACCATTTAACATATTTTCACGAAATAAAGCTCAAACTCGAGTACCAGCACTTCTCTCATAGCGGTCGCAAACCCGGGTCCCCATGGCTGAAAAAAAGTACCTTATCCTGTACCATGTTTGTTACTACTTTATTTTTTTTTTTCAAAATAACGCATATTTCACTGCATTTCCCTACACTGACACACCACTAGGTTGCTTGCATATGACACCTGAGGATCACATATGCGTATTTTTACGTAACACAAAGAGAAACTACCTAATTCTATCAAACTTATATATTTTTCTGAAATCGAAGTGTTATTTTGTCTTCTGCAGCGCTATATTTTGATGCACCCTGTATATATATTTTCGATGTCAGAACAAAATATGTTGTTTTCATATTCTACACATCAGGATATGTACGAAAAGCGCAAATTAGCAGAATAAAAATAAAATAATGAAATTAGAAACATATATTCTACATGAACGACTTTAACCCTTACCTTTTCAATGAGATCACATGACGCACACCTTCTGTCAAAAATTGATTCCAATTACCACGGAGCTATTCAATTTTGTTTTAATTTTCTTATTTCACGTAAAAATGTTGGCTGGCAACCGCCTAACAATATATTATATGTCATTATGTGCATATTGAATTGTTACTAATTGTCGTGTATTATAATCTGTTTTGGTCTATATCTTAAGAACCATTTAACATATTTTCACGAAATAAAGCTCAAACTCGAGTACCAGCACTTCTCTCATAGCGGTCGCAAACCCGGGTCCCTATGGCTGAAAAAAAGTACCTTATCCTGTACCATGTTTGTTACTACTTTATTCTTTTTTTTCAAAATAACGCATATTTCACTGCATTTCCCTACACTGACACACCACTAGGTTGCTTGCATATGACACCCGAGGATCACATATGCGTATTTTTACGTAACACAAAGAGAAACTACCTAATTCTATCAAACTTATATATTTTTCTGAAATCGAAGTGTTATCTTGTCTTCTGCAACGGGTTATTTTGATGCACCCTGTATATATATTTTCAATGTTAGAACAAAAAAAAATGTTTTCATATTCTACACATCAGCATAGGTACGAAAGGCACAAATTAGCAGAAAAAGCATAAAATAATGAAGTTAGAAACAAATATTCTATATGAACGACTATAACCCTTACCTTTTCTATGAGATCACATGACGCACACCTTCTGTCAAAAATTGATACCAATTACCACGGAGCTATTCAATTTTGTTTTAATTTTCTTATTTCACGTAAAAATGTTGGCTGGCAACCGCCTAACAATATATTATATGTCATTATGTGCATATTGAATTGTTACTAATTGTCGTGTATTATAATCTATTTTGGTCTATATCTTAAGAACCATTTAACATATTTTCACGAAATAAAGCTCAAACTCGAGTACCAGCACTTCTCTCATAGAGGTCGCAAACCCGGGTCCCTATGGCTGAAAAAAAGTACCTTATCCTGTACCATGTTTGTTACTACTTTATTCTTTTTTTTCAAAATAACGCATATTTCACTGCATTTCCCTACACTGACACACCACTAGGTTGCTTGCATATGACACCCGAGGATCTCATATGCGTATTTTTACGTAACACAAAGAGAAACTACCTAATTCTATCAAACTTATATATTTTTCTGAAATCGAAGTGTTATTTTGTCTTCTGCAGCGCTATATTTTGATGCACCCTGTATATATATTTTCGATGTCAGAACAAAATATGTTGTTTTCATATTCTACACATCAGGATAGGTACGAAAAGCACAAATTAGCAGAATAAAAATAAAATAATGAAGTTAGAAACATATATTCTACATGAACGACTTTAACCCTAACCTTTTCAATGAGATCACATGACGCACACCTTCTGTCAAAAATTGATTCCAATTACCACGGAGCTATTCAATTTTGTTTTAATTTTCTTATTTCACGTAAAAATGTTGGCTGGCAACCGCCTAACAATATATTATATGTCATTATGTGCATATTGAATTGTTACTAATTGTCGTGTATTATAATCTGTTTTGGTCTATATCTTAAGAACCATTTAACATATTTTCACGAAATAAAGCTCAAACTCGAGTACCAGCACTTCTCTCATAGCGGTCGCAAACCCGGGTCCCTATGGCTGAAAAAAAGTACCTTATCCTGTACTATGTTTGTTACTACTTTATTCTTTTTTTCAAAATAACGCATATTTCACTGCATTTCCCTACACTGACACACCACTAGGTTGCTTGCATATGACACCCGAGGAACACATATGTGTATTTTTACGTAACACAAAGAGAAACTACCTAATTATATCAAACTTTTAAAATTTTCTGAAATCGAAGTGTTATCTTGTCTTCTGCAACGGTTTATTTTGATGCACCCTGTATATATATTTTCAATGTTAGAACAAAAAAAATGTTTTCATATTCTACACATCAGGATAGGTACGAAAGGCACAAATTAGCAGAAAAAGCGTAAAATAATGAAGTTAGAAACATATATTCTACATGAACAACTATAACCCTTACCTTTTCAATGAGATTACATGACGCTCACCTTCTGCCAAAAATTGATTCCAATTACCACAGAGCTATTCATTTTTTTTAATTTTCTTATTTCATGTAAAAATGTTGGCTGGCAACCGCCTAACAATATATTATATGTCATTATGTGCATATTGAATTGTTACTAATTGTCGTGTATTATAATCTATTTTGGTCTATATATTAAGAACCATTTAACATATTTTCACGAAATAAAGCTCAAACTCGAGTACCAGCACTTCTCTCATAGCGGTCGCAAACCCGGGTCCCATGGCTGAAAAAAAGTACCTTATCCTGTACCATGTTTGTTACTACTTTATTCTTTTTTTCAAAATAACGCATATTTCACTGCATTTCCCTACACTGACACACCACTAGGTTGCTTGCATATGACACCTGAGGATCACATATGCGTATTTTTACGTAACACAAAGAGAAACTACCTAATTCTATCAAACTTATATATTTTTCTGAAATCGAAGAGTTATTTTGTCTTCTGCAGCGCTATATTTTGATGCACCCTGTATATATATTTTCGATGTCAGAACAAAATATGTTGTTTTCATATTCTACACATCAGGATATGTACGAAAAGCGCAAATTAGCAGAATAAAAATAAAATAATGAAATTAGAAACATATATTCTACATGAACGACTTTAACCCTTACCTTTTCAATGAGATCACATGACGCACACCTTCTGTCAAAAATTGATTCCAATTACCACGGAGCTATTCAATTTTGTTTTAATTTTCTTATTTCACGTAAAAATGTTGGCTGGCAACCGCCTAACAATATATTATATGTCATTATGTGCATATTGAATTGTTACTAATTGTCGTGTATTATAATCTGTTTTGGTCTATATCTTAAGAACCATTTAACATATTTTCACGAAATAAAGCTCAAACTCGAGTACCAGCACTTCTCTCATAGCGGTCGCAAACCCGGGTCCCTATGGCTGAAAAAAAGTACCTTATCCTGTACCATGTTTGTTACTACTTTATTCTTTTTTTTCAAAATAACGCATATTTCACTGCATTTCCCTACACTGACACACCACTAGGTTGCTTGCATATGACACCCGAGGATCACATATGCGTATTTTTACGTAACACAAAGAGAAACTACCTAATTCTATCAAACTTATATATTTTTCTGAAATCGAAGTGTTATCTTGTCTTCTGCAACGGGTTATTTTGATGCACCCTGTATATATATTTTCAATGTTAGAACAAAAAAAAATGTTTTCATATTCTACACATCAGCATAGGTACGAAAGGCACAAATTAGCAGAAAAAGCATAAAATAATGAAGTTAGAAACAAATATTCTATATGAACGACTATAACCCTTACCTTTTCTATGAGATCACATGACGCACACCTTCTGTCAAAAATTGATACCAATTACCACGGAGCTATTCAATTTTGTTTTAATTTTCTTATTTCACGTAAAAATGTTGGCTGGCAACCGCCTAACAATATATTATATGTCATTATGTGCATATTGAATTGTTACTAATTGTCGTGTATTATAATCTATTTTGGTCTATATCTTAAGAACCATTTAACATATTTTCACGAAATAAAGCTCAAACTCGAGTACCAGCACTTCTCTCATAGAGGTCGCAAACCCGGGTCCCTATGGCTGAAAAAAAGTACCTTATCCTGTACCATGTTTGTTACTACTTTATTCTTTTTTTCAAAATAACGCATATTTCACTGCATTTCCCTACACTGACACACCACTAGGTTGCTTGCATATGACACCCGAGGATCTCATATGCGTATTTTTACGTAACACAAAGAGAAACTACCTAATTCTATCAAACTTATATATTTTTCTGAAATCGAAGTGTTATTTTGTCTTCTGCAGCGCTATATTTTGATGCACCCTGTATATATATTTTCGATGTCAGAACAAAATATGTTGTTTTCATATTCTACACATCAGGATAGGTACGAAAAGCACAAATTAGCAGAATAAAAATAAAATAATGAAGTTAGAAACATATATTCTACATGAACGACTTTAACCCTAACCTTTTCAATGAGATCACATGACGCACACCTTCTGTCAAAAATTGATTCCAATTACCACGGAGCTATTCAATTTTGTTTTAATTTTCTTATTTCACGTAAAAATGTTGGCTGGCAACCGCCTAACAATATATTATATGTCATTATGTGCATATTGAATTGTTACTAATTGTCGTGTATTATAATCTGTTTTGGTCTATATCTTAAGAACCATTTAACATATTTTCACGAAATAAAGCTCAAACTCGAGTACCAGCACTTCTCTCATAGCGGTCGCAAACCCGGGTCCCTATGGCTGAAAAAAAGTACGTTATCCTGTACTATGTTTGTTACTACTTTATTCTTTTTTTCAAAATAACGCATATTTCACTGCATTTCCCTACACTGACACACCACTAGGTTGCTTGCATATGACACCCGAGGAACACATATGTGTATTTTTACGTAACACAAAGAGAAACTACCTAATTATATCAAACTTTTAAAATTTTCTGAAATCGAAGTGTTATCTTGTCTTCTGCAACGGTTTATTTTGATGCACCCTGTATATATATTTTCAATGTTAGAACAAAAAAAATGTTTTCATATTCTACACATCAGGATAGGTACGAAAGGCACAAATTAGCAGAAAAAGCGTAAAATAATGAAGTTAGAAACATATATTCTACATGAACAACTATAACCCTTACCTTTTCAATGAGATTACATGACGCTCACCTTCTGCCAAAAATTGATTCCAATTACCACAGAGCTATTCAATTTTTTTTAATTTTCTTATTTCATGTAAAAATGTTGGCTGGCAACCGCCTAACAATATATTATATGTCATTATGTGCATATTGAATTGTTACTAATTGTCGTGTATTATAATCTATTTTGGTCTATATATTAAGAACCATTTAACATATTTTCACGAAATAAAGCTCAAACTCGAGTACCAGCACTTCTCTCATAGCGGTCGCAAACCCGGGTCCCCATGGCTGAAAAAAAGTACCTTATCCTGTACCATGTTTGTTACTACTTTATTCTTTTTTTCAAAATAACGCATATTTCACTGCATTTCCCTACACTGACACACCACTAGGTTGCTTGCATATGACACCTGAGGATCACATATGCGTATTTTTACGTAACACAAAGAGAAACTACCTAATTCTATCAAACTTATATATTTTTCTGAAATCGAAGTGTTATTTTGTCTTCTGCAGCGCTATATTTTGATGCACCCTGTATATATATTTTCGATGTCAGAACAAAATATGTTGTTTTCATATTCTACACATCAGGATATGTACGAAAAGCGCAAATTAGCAGAATAAAAATAAAATAATGAAATTAGAAACATATATTCTACATGAACGACTTTAACCCTTACCTTTTCAATGAGATCACATGACGCACACCTTCTGTCAAAAATTGATTCCAATTACCACGGAGCTATTCAATTTTGTTTTAATTTTCTTATTTCACGTAAAAATGTTGGCTGGCAACCGCCTAACAATATATTATATGTCATTATGTGCATATTGAATTGTTACTAATTGTCGTGTATTATAATCTGTTTTGGTCTATATCTTAAGAACCATTTAACATATTTTCACGAAATAAAGCTCAAACTCGAGTACCAGCACTTCTCTCATAGCGGTCGCAAACCCGGGTCCCTATGGCTGAAAAAAAGTACCTTATCCTGTACCATGTTTGTTACTACTTTATTCTTTTTTTTCAAAATAACGCATATTTCACTGCATTTCCCTACACTGACACACCACTAGGTTGCTTGCATATGACACCCGAGGATCACATATGCGTATTTTTACGTAACACAAAGAGAAACTACCTAATTCTATCAAACTTATATATTTTTCTGAAATCGAAGTGTTATCTTGTCTTCTGCAACGGGTTATTTTGATGCACCCTGTATATATATTTTCAATGTTAGAACAAAAAAAAATGTTTTCATATTCTACACATCAGCATAGGTACGAAAGGCACAAATTAGCAGAAAAAGCATAAAATAATGAAGTTAGAAACAAATATTCTATATGAACGACTATAACCCTTACCTTTTCTATGAGATCACATGACGCACACCTTCTGTCAAAAATTGATACCAATTACCACGGAGCTATTCAATTTTGTTTTAATTTTCTTATTTCACGTAAAAATGTTGGCTGGCAACCGCCTAACAATATATTATATGTCATTATGTGCATATTGAATTGTTACTAATTGTCGTGTATTATAATCTATTTTGGTCTATATCTTAAGAACCATTTAACATATTTTCACGAAATAAAGCTCAAACTCGAGTACCAGCACTTCTCTCATAGAGGTCGCAAACCCGGGTCCCTATGGCTGAAAAAAAGTACCTTATCCTGTACCATGTTTGTTACTACTTTATTCTTTTTTTCAAAATAACGCATATTTCACTGCATTTCCCTACACTGACACACCACTAGGTTGCTTGCATATGACACCCGAGGAACACATATGTGTATTTTTACGTAACACAAAGAGAAACTACCTAATTATATCAAACTTTTAAAATTTTCTGAAATCGAAGTGTTATCTTGTCTTCTGCAACGGTTTATTTTGATGCACCCTGTATATATATTTTCAATGTTAGAACAAAAAAAATGTTTTCATATTCTACACATCAGGATAGGTACGAAAGGCACAAATTAGCAGAAAAAGCGTAAAATAATGAAGTTAGAAACATATATTCTACATGAACAACTATAACCCTTACCTTTTCAATGAGATTACATGACGCTCACCTTCTGCCAAAAATTGATTCCAATTACCACAGAGCTATTCATTTTTTTTAATTTTCTTATTTCATGTAAAAATGTTGGCTGGCAACCGCCTAACAATATATTATATGTCATTATGTGCATATTGAATTGTTACTAATTGTCGTGTATTATAATCTATTTTGGTCTATATATTAAGAACCATTTAACATATTTTCACGAAATAAAGCTCAAACTCGAGTACCAGCACTTCTCTCATAGCGGTCGCAAACCCGGGTCCCCATGGCTGAAAAAAAGTACCTTATCCTGTACCATGTTTGTTACTACTTTATTCTTTTTTTCAAAATAACGCATATTTCACTGCATTTCCCTACACTGACACACCACTAGGTTGCTTGCATATGACACCTGAGGATCACATATGCGTATTTTTACGTAACACAAAGAGAAACTACCTAATTCTATCAAACTTATATATTTTTCTGAAATCGAAGTGTTATTTTGTCTTCTGCAGCGCTATATTTTGATGCACCCTGTATATATATTTTCGATGTCAGAACAAAATATGTTGTTTTCATATTCTACACATCAGGATAGGTACGAAAAGCACAAATTAGCAGAATAAAAATAAAATAATGAAGTTAGAAACATATATTCTACATGAACGACTTTAACCCTAACCTTTTCAATGAGATCACATGACGCACACCTTCTGTCAAAAATTGATTCCAATTACCACGGAGCTATTCAATTTTGTTTTAATTTTCTTATTTCACGTAAAAATGTTGGCTGGCAACCGCCTAACAATATATTATATGTCATTATGTGCATATTGAATTGTTACTAATTGTCGTGTATTATAATCTGTTTTGGTCTATATCTTAAGAACCATTTAACATATTTTCACGAAATAAAGCTCAAACTCGAGTACCAGCACTTCTCTCATAGCGGTCGCAAACCCGGGTCCCTATGGCTGAAAAAAAGTACGTTATCCTGTACTATGTTTGTTACTACTTTATTCTTTTTTTCAAAATAACGCATATTTCACTGCATTTCCCTACACTGACACACCACTAGGTTGCTTGCATATGACACCCGAGGAACACATATGTGTATTTTTACGTAACACAAAGAGAAACTACCTAATTATATCAAACTTTTAAAATTTTCTGAAATCGAAGTGTTATCTTGTCTTCTGCAACGGTTTATTTTGATGCACCCTGTATATATATTTTCAATGTTAGAACAAAAAAAATGTTTTCATATTCTACACATCAGGATAGGTACGAAAGGCACAAATTAGCAGAAAAAGCGTAAAATAATGAAGTTAGAAACATATATTCTACATGAACAACTATAACCCTTACCTTTTCAATGAGATTACATGACGCTCACCTTCTGCCAAAAATTGATTCCAATTACCACAGAGCTATTCATTTTTTTTAATTTTCTTATTTCATGTAAAAATGTTGGCTGGCAACCGCCTAACAATATATTATATGTCATTATGTGCATATTGAATTGTTACTAATTGTCGTGTATTATAATCTATTTTGGTCTATATATTAAGAACCATTTAACATATTTTCACGAAATAAAGCTCAAACTCGAGTACCAGCACTTCTCTCATAGCGGTCGCAAACCCGGGTCCCCATGGCTGAAAAAAAGTACCTTATCCTGTACCATGTTTGTTACTACTTTATTCTTTTTTTCAAAATAACGCATATTTCACTGCATTTCCCTACACTGACACACCACTAGGTTGCTTGCATATGACACCTGAGGATCACATATGCGTATTTTTACGTAACACAAAGAGAAACTACCTAATTCTATCAAACTTATATATTTTTCTGAAATCGAAGTGTTATTTTGTCTTCTGCAGCGCTATATTTTGATGCACCCTGTATATATATTTTCGATGTCAGAACAAAATATGTTGTTTTCATATTCTACACATCAGGATATGTACGAAAAGCGCAAATTAGCAGAATAAAAATAAAATAATGAAATTAGAAACATATATTCTACATGAACGACTTTAACCCTTACCTTTTCAATGAGATCACATGACGCACACCTTCTGTCAAAAATTGATTCCAATTACCACGGAGCTATTCAATTTTGTTTTAATTTTCTTATTTCACGTAAAAATGTTGGCTGGCAACCGCCTAACAATATATTATATGTCATTATGTGCATATTGAATTGTTACTAATTGTCGTGTATTATAATCTGTTTTGGTCTATATCTTAAGAACCATTTAACATATTTTCACGAAATAAAGCTCAAACTCGAGTACCAGCACTTCTCTCATAGCGGTCGCAAACCCGGGTCCCCATGGCTGAAAAAAAGTACCTTATCCTGTACCATGTTTGTTACTACTTTATTCTTTTTTTCAAAATAACGCATATTTCACTGCATTTCCCTACACTGACACACCACTAGGTTGCTTGCATATGACACCCGAGGATCACATATGCGTATTTTTACGTAACACAAAGAGAAACTACCTAATTCTATCAAACTTATATATTTTTCTGAAATCGAAGTGTTATCTTGTCTTCTGCAACGGGTTATTTTGATGCACCCTGTATATATATTTTCAATGTTAGAACAAAAAAAAATGTTTTCATATTCTACACATCAGGATAGGTACGAAAGGCACAAATTAGCAGAAAAAGCATAAAATAATGAAGTTAGAAACAAATATTCTATATGAACGACTATAACCCTTACCTTTTCTATGAGATCACATGACGCACACCTTCTGTCAAAAATTGATACCAATTACCACGGAGCTATTCAATTTTGTTTTAATTTTCTTATTTCACGTAAAAATGTTGGCTGGCAACCGCCTAACAATATATTATATGTCATTATGTGCATATTGAATTGTTACTAATTGTCGTGTATTATAATCTATTTTGGTCTATATCTTAAGAACCATTTAACATATTTTCACGAAATAAAGCTCAAACTCGAGTACCAGCACTTCTCTCATAGAGGTCGCAAACCCGGGTCCCTATGGCTGAAAAAAAGTACCTTATCCTGTACCATGTTTGTTACTACTTTATTCTTTTTTTCAAAATAACGCATATTTCACTGCATTTCCCTACACTGACACACCACTAGGTTGCTTGCATATGACACCCGAGGATCTCATATGCGTATTTTTACGTAACACAAAGAGAAACTACCTAATTCTATCAAACTTATATATTTTTCTGAAATCGAAGTGTTATTTTGTCTTCTGCAGCGCTATATTTTGATGCACCCTGTATATATATTTTCGATGTCAGAACAAAATATGTTGTTTTCATATTCTACACATCAGGATAGGTACGAAAAGCACAAATTAGCAGAATAAAAATAAAATAATGAAGTTAGAAACATATATTCTACATGAACGACTTTAACCCTAACCTTTTCAATGAGATCACATGACGCACACCTTCTGTCAAAAATTGATTCCAATTACCACGGAGCTATTCAATTTTGTTTTAATTTTCTTATTTCACGTAAAAATGTTGGCTGGCAACCGCCTAACAATATATTATATGTCATTATGTGCATATTGAATTGTTACTAATTGTCGTGTATTATAATCTGTTTTGGTCTATATCTTAAGAACCATTTAACATATTTTCACGAAATAAAGCTCAAACTCGAGTACCAGCACTTCTCTCATAGCGGTCGCAAACCCGGGTCCCTATGGCTGAAAAAAAGTACGTTATCCTGTACTATGTTTGTTACTACTTTATTCTTTTTTTCAAAATAACGCATATTTCACTGCATTTCCCTACACTGACACACCACTAGGTTGCTTGCATATGACACCCGAGGAACACATATGTGTATTTTTACGTAACACAAAGAGAAACTACCTAATTATATCAAACTTTTAAAATTTTCTGAAATCGAAGTGTTATCTTGTCTTCTGCAACGGTTTATTTTGATGCACCCTGTATATATATTTTCAATGTTAGAACAAAAAAAATGTTTTCATATTCTACACATCAGGATATGTACGAAAAGCGCAAATTAGCAGAATAAAAATAAAATAATGAAATTAGAAACATATATTCTACATGAACGACTTTAACCCTTACCTTTTCAATGAGATCACATGACGCACACCTTCTGTCAAAAATTGATTCCAATTACCACGGAGCTATTCAATTTTGTTTTAATTTTCTTATTTCACGTAAAAATGTTGGCTGGCAACCGCTTAACAATATATTATATGTCATTATGTGCATATTGAATTGTTACTAATTGTCGTGTATTATAATCTGTTTTGGTCTATATCTTAAGAACCATTTAACATATTTTCACGAAATAAAGCTCAAACTCGAGTACCAGCACTTCTCTCATAGCGGTCGCAAACCCGGGTTCCTATGGCTGAAAAAAAGTACCTTATCCTGTACCATGTTTGTTACTACTTTATTCTTTTTTCAAAATAACGCATATTTCACTGCATTTCCCTACACTGACACACCACTAGGTTGCTTGCATATGACACCCGAGGATCACATATGCGTATTTTTACGTAACACAAAGAGAAACTACCTAATTCTATCAAACTTATATATTTTTCTGAAATCGAAGTGTTATCTTGTCTTCTGCAACGGGTTATTTTGATGCACCCTGTATATATATTTTCAATGTTAGAACAAAAAAAAATGTTTTCATATTCTACACATCAGGATAGGTACGAAAGGCACAAATTAGCAGAAAAAGCATAAAATAATGAAGTTAGAAACAAATATTCTATATGAACGACTATAACCCTTACCTTTTCTATGAGATCACATGACGCACACCTTCTGTCAAAAATTGATACCAATTACCACAGAGCTATTCAATTTTGTTTTAATTTTCTTATTTCACGTAAAAATGTTGGCTGGCAACCGCCTAACAATATATTATATGTCATTATGTGCATATTGAATTGTTACTAATTGTCGTGTATTATAATCTATTTTGGTCTATATCTTAAGAACCATTTAACATATTTTCACGAAATAAAGCTCAAACTCGAGTACCAGCACTTCTCTCATAGAGGTCGCAAACCCGGGTCCCTATGGCTGAAAAAAAGTACCTTATCCTGTACCATGTTTGTTACTACTTTATTCTTTTTTTCAAAATAACGCATATTTCACTGCATTTCCCTACACTGACACACCACTAGGTTGCTTGCATATGACACCCGAGGATCTCATATGCGTATTTTTACGTAACACAAAGAGAAACTACCTAATTCTATCAAACTTATATATTTTTCTGAAATCGAAGTGTTATTTTGTCTTCTGCAGCGCTATATTTTGATGCACCCTGTATATATATTTTCGATGTCAGAACAAAATATGTTGTTTTCATATTCTACACATCAGGATAGGTACGAAAAGCACAAATTAGCAGAATAAAAATAAAATAATGAAGTTAGAAACATATATTCTACATGAACGACTTTAACCCTAACCTTTTCAATGAGATCACATGACGCACACCTTCTGTCAAAAATTGATTCCAATTACCACGGAGCTATTCAATTTTGTTTTAATTTTCTTATTTCACGTAAAAATGTTGGCTGGCAACCGCCTAACAATATATTATATGTCATTATGTGCATATTGAATTGTTACTAATTGTCGTGTATTATAATCTGTTTTGGTCTATATCTTAAGAACCATTTAACATATTTTCACGAAATAAAGCTCAAACTCGAGTACCAGCACTTCTCTCATAGCGGTCGCAAACCCGGGTCCCTATGGCTGGAAAAAAGTACGTTATCCTGTACTATGTTTGTTACTACTTTATTCTTTTTTTCAAAATAACGCATATTTCACTGCATTTCCCTACACTGACACACCACTAGGTTGCTTGCATATGACACCCGAGGAACACATATGTGTATTTTTACGTAACACAAAGAGAAACTACCTAATTATATCAAACTTTTAAAATTTTCTGAAATCGAAGTGTTATCTTGTCTTCTGCAACGGTTTATTTTGATGCACCCTGTATACATATTTTCAATGTTAGAACAAAAAAAATGTTTTCATATTCTACACATCAGGATAGGTACGAAAGGCACAAATTAGCAGAAAAAGCGTAAAATAATGAAGTTAGAAACATATATTCTACATGAACAACTATAACCCTTACCTTTTCAATGAGATTACATGACGCTCACCTTCTGCCAAAAATTGATTCCAATTACCACAGAGCTATTCATTTTTTTTAATTTTCTTATTTCATGTAAAAATGTTGGCTGGCAACCGCCTAACAATATATTATATGTCATTATGTGCATATTGAATTGTTACTAATTGTCGTGTATTATAATCTATTTTGGTCTATATATTAAGAACCATTTAACATATTTTCACGAAATAAAGCTCAAACTCGAGTACCAGCACTTCTCTCATAGCGGTCGCAAACCCGGGTCCCCATGGCTAAAAAAAAGTACCTTATCCTGTACCATGTTTGTTACTACTTTATTCTTTTTTTCAAAATAACGCATATTTCACTGCATTTCCCTACACTGACACACCACTAGGTTGCTTGCATATGACACCTGAGGATCACATATGCGTATTTTTACGTAACACAAAGAGAAACTACCTAATTCTATCAAACTTATATATTTTTCTGAAATCGAAGTGTTATTTTGTCTTCTGCAGCGCTATATTTTGATGCACCCTGTATATATATTTTCGATGTCAGAACAAAATATGTTGTTTTCATATTCTACACATCAGGATATGTACGAAAAGCGCAAATTAGCAGAATAAAAATAAAATAATGAAATTAGAAACATATATTCTACATGAACGACTTTAACCCTTACCTTTTCAATGAGATCACATGACGCACACCTTCTGTCAAAAATTGATTCCAATTACCACGGAGCTATTCAATTTTGTTTTAATTTTCTTATTTCACGTAAAAATGTTGGCTGGCAACCGCCTAACAATATATTATATGTCATTATGTGCATATTGAATTGTTACTAATTGTCGTGTATTATAATCTGTTTTGGTCTATATCTTAAGAACCATTTAACATATTTTCACGAAATAAAGCTCAAACTCGAGTACCAGCACTTCTCTCATAGCGGTCGCAAACCCGGGTCCCTATGGCTGAAAAAAAGTACCTTATCCTGTACCATGTTTGTTACTACTTTATTCTTTTTTTCAAAATAACGCATATTTCACTGCATTTCCCTACACTGACACACCACTAGGTTGCTTGCATATGACACCCGAGGATCACATATGCGTATTTTTACGTAACACAAAGAGAAACTACCTAATTCTATCAAACTTATATATTTTTCTGAAATCGAAGTGTTATCTTGTCTTCTGCAACGGGTTATTTTGATGCACCCTGTATATATATTTTCAATGTTAGAACAAAAAAAAATGTTTTCATATTCTACACATCAGGATAGGTACGAAAGGCACAAATTAGCAGAAAAAGCATAAAATAATGAAGTTAGAAACAAATATTCTATATGAACGACTATAACCCTTACCTTTTCTATGAGATCACATGACGCACACCTTCTGTCAAAAATTGATACCAATTACCACGGAGCTATTCAATTTTGTTTTAATTTTCTTATTTCACGTAAAAATGTTGGCTGGCAACCGCCTAACAATATATTATATGTCATTATGTGCATATTGAATTGTTACTAATTGTCGTGTATTATAATCTATTTTGGTCTATATCTTAAGAACCATTTAACATATTTTCACGAAATAAAGCTCAAACTCGAGTACCAGCACTTCTCTCATAGAGGTCGCAAACCCGGGTCCCTATGGCTGAAAAAAAGTACCTTATCCTGTACCATGTTTGTTACTACTTTATTCTTTTTTTCAAAATAACGCATATTTCACTGCATTTCCCTACACTGACACACCACTAGGTTGCTTGCATATGACACCCGAGGATCTCATATGCGTATTTTTACGTAACACAAAGAGAAACTACCTAATTCTATCAAACTTATATATTTTTCTGAAATCGAAGTGTTATTTTGTCTTCTGCAGCGCTATATTTTGATGCACCCTGTATATATATTTTCGATGTCAGAACAAAATATGCTGTTTTCATATTCTACACATCAGGATAGGTACGAAAAGCACAAATTAGCAGAATAAAAATAAAATAATGAAGTTAGAAACATATATTCTACATGAACGACTTTAACCCTTACCTTTTCAATGAGATCACATGACGCACACCTTCTGTCAAAAATTGATTCCAATTACCACGGAGCTATTCAATTTTGTTTTAATTTTCTTATTCCACGTAAAAATGTTGGCTGGCAACCGCCTAACAATATATTATATGTCATTATGTGCATATTGAATTGTTACTAATTGTCGTGTATTATAATCTGTTTTGGTCTATATCTTAAGAACCATTTAACATATTTTCACGAAATAAAGCTCAAACTCGAGTACCAGCACTTCTCTCATAGCGGTCGCAAACCCGGGTCCCTATGGCTGAAAAAAAGTACGTTATCCTGTACTATGTTTGTTACTACTTTATTCTTTTTTTCAAAATAACGCATATTTCACTGCATTTCCCTACACTGACACACCACTAGGTTGCTTGCATATGACACCCGAGGAACACATATGTGTATTTTTACGTAACACAAAGAGAAACTACCTAATTATATCAAACTTTTAAAATTTTCTGAAATCGAAGTGTTATCTTGTCTTCTGCAACGGTTTATTTTGATGCACCCTGTATATATATTTTCAATGTTAGAACAAAAAAAATGTTTTCATATTCTACACATCAGGATAGGTACGAAAGGCACAAATTAGCAGAAAAAGCGTAAAATAATGAAGTTAGAAACATATATTCTACATGAACAACTATAACCCTTACCTTTTCTATGAGATTACATGACGCTCACCTTCTGCCAAAAATTGATTCCAATTACCACAGAGCTATTCATTTTTTTTAATTTTCTTATTTCATGTAAAAATGTTGGCTGGCAACCGCCTAACAATATATTATATGTCATTATGTGCATATTGAATTGTTACTAATTGTCGTGTATTATAATCTATTTTGGTCTATATATTAAGAACCATTTAACATATTTTCACGAAATAAAGCTCAAACTCGAGTACCAGCACTTCTCTCATAGCGGTCGCAAACCCGGGTCCCCATGGCTGAAAAAAAGTACCTTATCCTGTACCATGTTTGTTACTACTTTATTCTTTTTTTCAAAATAACGCATATTTCACTGCATTTCCCTACACTGACACACCACTAGGTTGCTTGCATATGACACCTGAGGATCACATATGCGTATTTTTACGTAACACAAAGAGAAACTACCTAATTCTATCAAACTTATATATTTTTCTGAAATCGAAGTGTTATTTTGTCTTCTGCAGCGCTATATTTTGATGCACCCTGTATATATATTTTCGATGTCAGAACAAAATATGTTGTTTTCATATTCTACACATCAGGATATGTACGAAAAGCGCAAATTAGCAGAATAAAAATAAAATAATGAAATTAGAAACATATATTCTACATGAACGACTTTAACCCTTACCTTTTCAATGAGATCACATGACGCACACCTTCTGTCAAAAATTGATTCCAATTACCACGGAGCTATTCAATTTTGCTTTAATTTTCTTATTTCACGTAAAAATGTTGGCTGGCAACCGCCTAACAATATATTATATGTCATTATGTGCATATTGAATTGTTACTAATTGTCGTGTATTATAATCTGTTTTGGTCTATATCTTAAGAACCATTTAACATATTTTCACGAAATAAAGCTCAAACTCGAGTACCAGCACTTCTCTCATAGAGGTCGCAAACCCGGGTCCCTATGGCTGAAAAAAAGTACCTTATCCTGTACCATGTTTGTTACTACTTTATTCTTTTTTTCAAAATAACGCATATTTCACTGCATTTCCCTACACTGACACACCACTAGGTTGCTTGCATATCACACCCGAGGATCTCATATGCGTATTTTTACGTAACACAAAGAGAAACTACCTAATTCTATCAAACTTATATATTTTTCTGAAATCGAAGTGTTATTTTGTCTTCTGCAGCGCTATATTTTGATGCACCCTGTATATATATTTTCGATGTCAGAACAAAATATGTTGTTTTCATATTCTACACATCAGGATAGGTACGAAAAGCACAAATTAGAAGAATAAAAATAAAATAATGAAGTTAGAAACATATATTCTACATGAACGACTTTAACCCTTACCTTTTCAATGAGATCACATGACGCACACCTTCTGTCAAAAATTGATTCCAATTACCACGGAGCTATTCAATTTTGTTTTAATTTTCTTATTTCACGTAAAAATGTTGGCTGGCAACCGCCTAACAATATATTATATGTCATTATGTGCATATTGAATTGTTACTAATTGTCGTGTATTATAATCTATTTTGGTCTATATCTTAAGAACCATTTAACATATTTTCACGAAATAAAGCTCAAACTCGAGTACCAGCACTTCTCTCATAGAGGTCGCAAACCCGGGTCCCTATGGCTGAAAAAAAGTACCTTATCCTGTACCATGTTTGTTACTACTTTATTCTTTTTTTCAAAATAACGCATATTTCACTGCATTTCCCTACACTGACACACCACTAGGTTGCTTGCATATCACACCCGAGGATCTCATATGCGTATTTTTACGTAACACAAAGAGAAACTACCTAATTCTATCAAACTTATATATTTTTCTGAAATCGAAGTGTTATTTTGTCTTCTGCAGCGCTATATTTTGATGCACCCTGTATATATATTTTCGATGTCAGAACAAAATATGTTGTTTTCATATTCTACACATCAGGATAGGTACGAAAAGCACAAATTAGAAGAATAAAAATAAAATAATGAAGTTAGAAACATATATTCTACATGAACGACTTTAACCCTTACCTTTTCAATGAGATCACATGACGCACACCTTCTGTCAAAAATTGATTCCAATTACCACGGAGCTATTCAATTTTGTTTTAATTTTCTTATTTCACGTAAAAATGTTGGCTGGCAACCGCCTAACAATATATTATATGTCATTATGTGCATATTGAATTGTTACTAATTGTCGTGTATTATAATCTGTTTTGGTCTATATCTTAAGAACCATTTAACATATTTTCACGAAATAAAGCTCAAACTCGAGTACCAGCACTTCTCTCATAGCGGTCGCAAACCCGGGTCCCTATGGCTGAAAAAAAGTACGTTATCCTGTACCATGTTTGTTACTACTTTATTCTTTTTTTCAAAATAACGCATATTTCACTGCATTTCCCTACACTGACACACCACTAGGTTGCTTGCATATGACACCCGAGGATCACATATGCGTATTTTTACGTAACACAAAGAGAAACTACCTAATTCTATCAAACTTATATATTTTTCTGAAATCGAAGTGTTATCTTGTCTTCTGCAACGGGTTATTTTGATGCACCCTGTATATATATTTTCAATGTTAGAACAAAAAAAAATGTTTTCATATTCTACACATCAGGATAGGTACGAAAGGCACAAATTAGCAGAAAAAGCATAAAATAATGAAGTTAGAAACAAATATTCTATATGAACGACTATAACCCTTACCTTTTCTATGAGATCACATGACGCACACCTTCTGTCAAAAATTGATTCCAATTACCACGGAGCTATTCAATTTTGTTTTAATTTTCTTATTTCACGTAAAAATGTTGGCTGGCAACCGCCTAACAATATATTATATGTCATTATGTGCATATTGAATTGTTACTAATTGTCGTGTATTATAATCTATTTTGGTCTATATCTTAAGAACCATTTAACATATTTTCACGAAATAAAGCTCAAACTCGAGTACCAGCACTTCTCTCATAGAGGTCGCAAACCCGGGTCCCTATGGCTGAAAAAAAGTACCTTATCCTGTACCATGTTTGTTACTACTTTATTCTTTTTTTCAAAATAACGCATATTTCACTGCATTTCCCTACACTGACACACCACTAGGTTGCTTGCATATCACACCCGAGGATCTCATATGCGTATTTTTACGTAACACAAAGAGAAACTACCTAATTCTATCAAACTTATATATTTTTCTGAAATCGAAGTGTTATTTTGTCTTCTGCAGCGCTATATTTTGATGCACCCTGTATATATATTTTCGATGTCAGAACAAAATATGTTGTTTTCATATTCTACACATCAGGATAGGTACGAAAAGCACAAATTAGCAGAATAAAAATAAAATAATGAAGTTAGAAACATATATTCTACATGAACGACTTTAACCCTAACCTTTTCAATGAGATCACATGACGCACACCTTCTGTCAAAAATTGATTCCAATTACCACGGAGCTATTCAATTTTGTTTTAATTTTCTTATTTCACGTAAAAATGTTGGCTGGCAACCGCCTAACAATATATTATATGTCATTATGTGCATATTGAATTGTTACTAATTGTCGTGTATTATAATCTGTTTTGGTCTATATCTTAAGAACCATTTAACATATTTTCACGAAATAAAGCTCAAACTCGAGTACCAGCACTTCTCTCATAGCGGTCGCAAACCCGGGTCCCTATGGCTGAAAAAAAGTACGTTATCCTGTACTATGTTTGTTACTACTTTATTCTTTTTTTCAAAATAACGCATATTTCACTGCATTTCCCTACACTGACACACCACTAGGTTGCTTGCATATGACACCCGAGGAACACATATGTGTATTTTTACGTAACACAAAGAGAAACTACCTAATTATATCAAACTTTTAAAATTTTCTGAAATCGAAGTGTTATCTTGTCTTCTGCAACGGTTTATTTTGATGCACCCTGTATACATATTTTCAATGTTAGAACAAAAAAAATGTTTTCATATTCTACACATCAGGATAGGTACGAAAGGCACAAATTAGCAGAAAAAGCGTAAAATAATGAAGTTAGAAACATATATTCTACATGAACAACTATAACCCTTACCTTTTCAATGAGATTACATGACGCTCACCTTCTGCCAAAAATTGATTCCAATTACCACAGAGCTATTCATTTTTTTTAATTTTCTTATTTCATGTAAAAATGTTGGCTGGCAACCGCCTAACAATATATTATATGTCATTATGTGCATATTGAATTGTTACTAATTGTCGTGTATTATAATCTATTTTGGTCTATATATTAAGAACCATTTAACATATTTTCACGAAATAAAGCTCAAACTCGAGTACCAGCACTTCTCTCATAGCGGTCGCAAACCCGGGTCCCCATGGCTAAAAAAAAGTACCTTATCCTGTACCATGTTTGTTACTACTTTATTCTTTTTTTCAAAATAACGCATATTTCACTGCATTTCCCTACACTGACACACCACTAGGTTGCTTGCATATGACACCTGAGGATCACATATGCGTATTTTTACGTAACACAAAGAGAAACTACCTAATTCTATCAAACTTATATATTTTTCTGAAATCGAAGTGTTATTTTGTCTTCTGCAGCGCTATATTTTGATGCACCCTGTATATATATTTTCGATGTCAGAACAAAATATGTTGTTTTCATATTCTACACATCAGGATATGTACGAAAAGCGCAAATTAGCAGAATAAAAATAAAATAATGAAATTAGAAACATATATTCTACATGAACGACTTTAACCCTTACCTTTTCAATGAGATCACATGACGCACACCTTCTGTCAAAAATTGATTCCAATTACCACGGAGCTATTCAATTTTGTTTTAATTTTCTTATTTCACGTAAAAATGTTGGCTGGCAACCGCCTAACAATATATTATATGTCATTATGTGCATATTGAATTGTTACTAATTGTCGTGTATTATAATCTGTTTTGGTCTATATCTTAAGAACCATTTAACATATTTTCACGAAATAAAGCTCAAACTCGAGTACCAGCACTTCTCTCATAGCGGTCGCAAACCCGGGTCCCTATGGCTGAAAAAAAGTACCTTATCCTGTACCATGTTTGTTACTACTTTATTCTTTTTTTCAAAATAACGCATATTTCACTGCATTTCCCTACACTGACACACCACTAGGTTGCTTGCATATGACACCCGAGGATCACATATGCGTATTTTTACGTAACACAAAGAGAAACTACCTAATTCTATCAAACTTATATATTTTTCTGAAATCGAAGTGTTATCTTGTCTTCTGCAACGGGTTATTTTGATGCACCCTGTATATATATTTTCAATGTTAGAACAAAAAAAAATGTTTTCATATTCTACACATCAGGATAGGTACGAAAGGCACAAATTAGCAGAAAAAGCATAAAATAATGAAGTTAGAAACAAATATTCTATATGAACGACTATAACCCTTACCTTTTCTATGAGATCACATGACGCACACCTTCTGTCAAAAATTGATACCAATTACCACGGAGCTATTCAATTTTGTTTTAATTTTCTTATTTCACGTAAAAATGTTGGCTGGCAACCGCCTAACAATATATTATATGTCATTATGTGCATATTGAATTGTTACTAATTGTCGTGTATTATAATCTATTTTGGTCTATATCTTAAGAACCATTTAACATATTTTCACGAAATAAAGCTCAAACTCGAGTACCAGCACTTCTCTCATAGAGGTCGCAAACCCGGGTCCCTATGGCTGAAAAAAAGTACCTTATCCTGTACCATGTTTGTTACTACTTTATTCTTTTTTTCAAAATAACGCATATTTCACTGCATTTCCCTACACTGACACACCACTAGGTTGCTTGCATATGACACCCGAGGATCTCATATGCGTATTTTTACGTAACACAAAGAGAAACTACCTAATTCTATCAAACTTATATATTTTTCTGAAATCGAAGTGTTATTTTGTCTTCTGCAGCGCTATATTTTGATGCACCCTGTATATATATTTTCGATGTCAGAACAAAATATGCTGTTTTCATATTCTACACATCAGGATAGGTACGAAAAGCACAAATTAGCAGAATAAAAATAAAATAATGAAGTTAGAAACATATATTCTACATGAACGACTTTAACCCTTACCTTTTCAATGAGATCACATGACGCACACCTTCTGTCAAAAATTGATTCCAATTACCACGGAGCTATTCAATTTTGTTTTAATTTTCTTATTCCACGTAAAAATGTTGGCTGGCAACCGCCTAACAATATATTATATGTCATTATGTGCATATTGAATTGTTACTAATTGTCGTGTATTATAATCTGTTTTGGTCTATATCTTAAGAACCATTTAACATATTTTCACGAAATAAAGCTCAAACTCGAGTACCAGCACTTCTCTCATAGCGGTCGCAAACCCGGGTCCCTATGGCTGAAAAAAAGTACGTTATCCTGTACTATGTTTGTTACTACTTTATTCTTTTTTTCAAAATAACGCATATTTCACTGCATTTCCCTACACTGACACACCACTAGGTTGCTTGCAT
The DNA here is from genome assembly GCF_964235325.1 of Thermobia domestica. Classification (NCBI taxonomy): domain Eukaryota; kingdom Metazoa; phylum Arthropoda; class Insecta; order Zygentoma; family Lepismatidae; genus Thermobia; species Thermobia domestica. Next base: position 123,621 of record NW_027656002.1, read on the forward strand.
ATGACACCCGAGGAACACATATGTGTATTTTTACGTAACACAAAGAGAAACTACCTAATTATATCAAACTTTTAAAATTTTCTGAAATCGAAGTGTTATCTTGTCTTCTGCAACGGTTTATTTTGATGCACCCTGTATATATATTTTCAATGTTAGAACAAAAAAAATGTTTTCATATTCTACACATCAGGATAGGTACGAAAGGCACAAATTAGCAGAAAAAGCGTAAAATAATGAAGTTAGAAACATATATTCTACATGAACAACTATAACCCTTACCTTTTCTATGAGATTACATGACGCTCACCTTCTGCCAAAAATTGATTCCAATTACCACAGAGCTATTCATTTTTTTTAATTTTCTTATTTCATGTAAAAATGTTGGCTGGCAACCGCCTAACAATATATTATATGTCATTATGTGCATATTGAATTGTTACTAATTGTCGTGTATTATAATCTATTTTGGTCTATATATTAAGAACCATTTAACATATTTTCACGAAATAAAGCTCAAACTCGAGTACCAGCACTTCTCTCATAGCGGTCGCAAACCCGGGTCCCCATGGCTGAAAAAAAGTACCTTATCCTGTACCATGTTTGTTACTACTTTATTCTTTTTTTCAAAATAACGCATATTTCACTGCATTTCCCTACACTGACACACCACTAGGTTGCTTGCATATGACACCTGAGGATCACATATGCGTATTTTTACGTAACACAAAGAGAAACTACCTAATTCTATCAAACTTATATATTTTTCTGAAATCGAAGTGTTATTTTGTCTTCTGCAGCGCTATATTTTGATGCACCCTGTATATATATTTTCGATGTCAGAACAAAATATGTTGTTTTCATATTCTACACATCAGGATATGTACGAAAAGCGCAAATTAGCAGAATAAAAATAAAATAATGAAATTAGAAACATATATTCTACATGAACGACTTTAACCCTTACCTTTTCAATGAGATCACATGACGCACACCTTCTGTCAAAAATTGATTCCAATTACCACGGAGCTATTCAATTTTGCTTTAATTTTCTTATTTCACGTAAAAATGTTGGCTGGCAACCGCCTAACAATATATTATATGTCATTATGTGCATATTGAATTGTTACTAATTGTCGTGTATTATAATCTGTTTTGGTCTATATCTTAAGAACCATTTAACATATTTTCACGAAATAAAGCTCAAACTCGAGTACCAGCACTTCTCTCATAGAGGTCGCAAACCCGGGTCCCTATGGCTGAAAAAAAGTACCTTATCCTGTACCATGTTTGTTACTACTTTATTCTTTTTTTCAAAATAACGCATATTTCACTGCATTTCCCTACACTGACACACCACTAGGTTGCTTGCATATCACACCCGAGGATCTCATATGCGTATTTTTACGTAACACAAAGAGAAACTACCTAATTCTATCAAACTTATATATTTTTCTGAAATCGAAGTGTTATTTTGTCTTCTGCAGCGCTATATTTTGATGCACCCTGTATATATATTTTCGATGTCAGAACAAAATATGTTGTTTTCATATTCTACACATCAGGATAGGTACGAAAAGCACAAATTAGAAGAATAAAAATAAAATAATGAAGTTAGAAACATATATTCTACATGAACGACTTTAACCCTTACCTTTTCAATGAGATCACATGACGCACACCTTCTGTCAAAAATTGATTCCAATTACCACGGAGCTATTCAATTTTGTTTTAATTTTCTTATTTCACGTAAAAATGTTGGCTGGCAACCGCCTAACAATATATTATATGTCATTATGTGCATATTGAATTGTTACTAATTGTCGTGTATTATAATCTATTTTGGTCTATATCTTAAGAACCATTTAACATATTTTCACGAAATAAAGCTCAAACTCGAGTACCAGCACTTCTCTCATAGAGGTCGCAAACCCGGGTCCCTATGGCTGAAAAAAAGTACCTTATCCTGTACCATGTTTGTTACTACTTTATTCTTTTTTTCAAAATAACGCATATTTCACTGCATTTCCCTACACTGACACACCACTAGGTTGCTTGCATATCACACCCGAGGATCTCATATGCGTATTTTTACGTAACACAAAGAGAAACTACCTAATTCTATCAAACTTATATATTTTTCTGAAATCGAAGTGTTATTTTGTCTTCTGCAGCGCTATATTTTGATGCACCCTGTATATATATTTTCGATGTCAGAACAAAATATGCTGTTTTCATATTCTACACATCAGGATAGGTACGAAAAGCACAAATTAGCAGAATAAAAATAAAATAATGAAGTTAGAAACATATATTCTACATGAACGACTTTAACCCTTACCTTTTCAATGAGATCACATGACGCACACCTTCTGTCAAAAATTGATTCCAATTACCACGGAGCTATTCAATTTTGTTTTAATTTTCTTATTCCACGTAAAAATGTTGGCTGGCAACCGCCTAACAATATATTATATGTCATTATGTGCATATTGAATTGTTACTAATTGTCGTGTATTATAATCTGTTTTGGTCTATATCTTAAGAACCATTTAACATATTTTCACGAAATAAAGCTCAAACTCGAGTACCAGCACTTCTCTCATAGCGGTCGCAAACCCGGGTCCCTATGGCTGAAAAAAAGTACGTTATCCTGTACTATGTTTGTTACTACTTTATTCTTTTTTTCAAAATAACGCATATTTCACTGCATTTCCCTACACTGACACACCACTAGGTTGCTTGCATATGACACCCGAGGAACACATATGTGTATTTTTACGTAACACAAAGAGAAACTACCTAATTATATCAAACTTTTAAAATTTTCTGAAATCGAAGTGTTATCTTGTCTTCTGCAACGGTTTATTTTGATGCACCCTGTATATATATTTTCAATGTTAGAACAAAAAAAATGTTTTCATATTCTACACATCAGGATAGGTACGAAAGGCACAAATTAGCAGAAAAAGCGTAAAATAATGAAGTTAGAAACATATATTCTACATGAACAACTATAACCCTTACCTTTTCTATGAGATTACATGACGCTCACCTTCTGCCAAAAATTGATTCCAATTACCACAGAGCTATTCATTTTTTTTAATTTTCTTATTTCATGTAAAAATGTTGGCTGGCAACCGCCTAACAATATATTATATGTCATTATGTGCATATTGAATTGTTACTAATTGTCGTGTATTATAATCTATTTTGGTCTATATATTAAGAACCATTTAACATATTTTCACGAAATAAAGCTCAAACTCGAGTACCAGCACTTCTCTCATAGCGGTCGCAAACCCGGGTCCCCATGGCTGAAAAAAAGTACCTTATCCTGTACCATGTTTGTTACTACTTTATTCTTTTTTTCAAAATAACGCATATTTCACTGCATTTCCCTACACTGACACACCACTAGGTTGCTTGCATATGACACCTGAGGATCACATATGCGTATTTTTACGTAACACAAAGAGAAACTACCTAATTCTATCAAACTTATATATTTTTCTGAAATCGAAGTGTTATTTTGTCTTCTGCAGCGCTATATTTTGATGCACCCTGTATATATATTTTCGATGTCAGAACAAAATATGTTGTTTTCATATTCTACACATCAGGATATGTACGAAAAGCGCAAATTAGCAGAATAAAAATAAAATAATGAAATTAGAAACATATATTCTACATGAACGACTTTAACCCTTACCTTTTCAATGAGATCACATGACGCACACCTTCTGTCAAAAATTGATTCCAATTACCACGGAGCTATTCAATTTTGCTTTAATTTTCTTATTTCACGTAAAAATGTTGGCTGGCAACCGCCTAACAATATATTATATGTCATTATGTGCATATTGAATTGTTACTAATTGTCGTGTATTATAATCTGTTTTGGTCTATATCTTAAGAACCATTTAACATATTTTCACGAAATAAAGCTCAAACTCGAGTACCAGCACTTCTCTCATAGAGGTCGCAAACCCGGGTCCCTATGGCTGAAAAAAAGTACCTTATCCTGTACCATGTTTGTTACTACTTTATTCTTTTTTTCAAAATAACGCATATTTCACTGCATTTCCCTACACTGACACACCACTAGGTTGCTTGCATATCACACCCGAGGATCTCATATGCGTATTTTTACGTAACACAAAGAGAAACTACCTAATTCTATCAAACTTATATATTTTTCTGAAATCGAAGTGTTATTTTGTCTTCTGCAGCGCTATATTTTGATGCACCCTGTATATATATTTTCGATGTCAGAACAAAATATGTTGTTTTCATATTCTACACATCAGGATAGGTACGAAAAGCACAAATTAGAAGAATAAAAATAAAATAATGAAGTTAGAAACATATATTCTACATGAACGACTTTAACCCTTACCTTTTCAATGAGATCACATGACGCACACCTTCTGTCAAAAATTGATTCCAATTACCACGGAGCTATTCAATTTTGTTTTAATTTTCTTATTTCACGTAAAAATGTTGGCTGGCAACCGCCTAACAATATATTATATGTCATTATGTGCATATTGAATTGTTACTAATTGTCGTGTATTATAATCTATTTTGGTCTATATCTTAAGAACCATTTAACATATTTTCACGAAATAAAGCTCAAACTCGAGTACCAGCACTTCTCTCATAGAGGTCGCAAACCCGGGTCCCTATGGCTGAAAAAAAGTACCTTATCCTGTACCATGTTTGTTACTACTTTATTCTTTTTTTCAAAATAACGCATATTTCACTGCATTTCCCTACACTGACACACCACTAGGTTGCTTGCATATCACACCCGAGGATCTCATATGCGTATTTTTACGTAACACAAAGAGAAACTACCTAATTCTATCAAACTTATATATTTTTCTGAAATCGAAGTGTTATTTTGTCTTCTGCAGCGCTATATTTTGATGCACCCTGTATATATATTTTCGATGTCAGAACAAAATATGTTGTTTTCATATTCTACACATCAGGATAGGTACGAAAAGCACAAATTAGAAGAATAAAAATAAAATAATGAAGTTAGAAACATATATTCTACATGAACGACTTTAACCCTTACCTTTTCAATGAGATCACATGACGCACACCTTCTGTCAAAAATTGATTCCAATTACCACGGAGCTATTCAATTTTGTTTTAATTTTCTTATTTCACGTAAAAATGTTGGCTGGCAACCGCCTAACAATATATTATATGTCATTATGTGCATATTGAATTGTTACTAATTGTCGTGTATTATAATCTGTTTTGGTCTATATCTTAAGAACCATTTAACATATTTTCACGAAATAAAGCTCAAACTCGAGTACCAGCACTTCTCTCATAGCGGTCGCAAACCCGGGTCCCTATGGCTGAAAAAAAGTACGTTATCCTGTACTATGTTTGTTACTACTTTATTCTTTTTTTCAAAATAACGCATATTTCACTGCATTTCCCTACACTGACACACCACTAGGTTGCTTGCATATGACACCCGAGGAACACATATGTGTATTTTTACGTAACACAAAGAGAAACTACCTAATTATATCAAACTTTTAAAATTTTCTGAAATCGAAGTGTTATCTTGTCTTCTGCAACGGTTTATTTTGATGCACCCTGTATACATATTTTCAATGTTAGAACAAAAAAAATGTTTTCATATTCTACACATCAGGATAGGTACGAAAGGCACAAATTAGCAGAAAAAGCGTAAAATAATGAAGTTAGAAACATATATTCTACATGAACAACTATAACCCTTACCTTTTCAATGAGATTACATGACGCTCACCTTCTGCCAAAAATTGATTCCAATTACCACAGAGCTATTCATTTTTTTTAATTTTCTTATTTCATGTAAAAATGTTGGCTGGCAACCGCCTAACAATATATTATATGTCATTATGTGCATATTGAATTGTTACTAATTGTCGTGTATTATAATCTATTTTGGTCTATATATTAAGAACCATTTAACATATTTTCACGAAATAAAGCTCAAACTCGAGTACCAGCACTTCTCTCATAGCGGTCGCAAACCCGGGTCCCCATGGCTAAAAAAAAGTACCTTATCCTGTACCATGTTTGTTACTACTTTATTCTTTTTTTCAAAATAACGCATATTTCACTGCATTTCCCTACACTGACACACCACTAGGTTGCTTGCATATGACACCTGAGGATCACATATGCGTATTTTTACGTAACACAAAGAGAAACTACCTAATTCTATCAAACTTATATATTTTTCTGAAATCGAAGTGTTATTTTGTCTTCTGCAGCGCTATATTTTGATGCACCCTGTATATATATTTTCGATGTCAGAACAAAATATGTTGTTTTCATATTCTACACATCAGGATATGTACGAAAAGCGCAAATTAGCAGAATAAAAATAAAATAATGAAATTAGAAACATATATTCTACATGAACGACTTTAACCCTTACCTTTTCAATGAGATCACATGACGCACACCTTCTGTCAAAAATTGATTCCAATTACCACGGAGCTATTCAATTTTGTTTTAATTTTCTTATTTCACGTAAAAATGTTGGCTGGCAACCGCCTAACAATATATTATATGTCATTATGTGCATATTGAATTGTTACTAATTGTCGTGTATTATAATCTGTTTTGGTCTATATCTTAAGAACCATTTAACATATTTTCACGAAATAAAGCTCAAACTCGAGTACCAGCACTTCTCTCATAGCGGTCGCAAACCCGGGTCCCTATGGCTGAAAAAAAGTACCTTATCCTGTACCATGTTTGTTACTACTTTATTCTTTTTTTCAAAATAACGCATATTTCACTGCATTTCCCTACACTGACACACCACTAGGTTGCTTGCATATGACACCCGAGGATCACATATGCGTATTTTTACGTAACACAAAGAGAAACTACCTAATTCTATCAAACTTATATATTTTTCTGAAATCGAAGTGTTATCTTGTCTTCTGCAACGGGTTATTTTGATGCACCCTGTATATATATTTTCAATGTTAGAACAAAAAAAAATGTTTTCATATTCTACACATCAGGATAGGTACGAAAGGCACAAATTAGCAGAAAAAGCATAAAATAATGAAGTTAGAAACAAATATTCTATATGAACGACTATAACCCTTACCTTTTCTATGAGATCACATGACGCACACCTTCTGTCAAAAATTGATACCAATTACCACGGAGCTATTCAATTTTGTTTTAATTTTCTTATTTCACGTAAAAATGTTGGCTGGCAACCGCCTAACAATATATTATATGTCATTATGTGCATATTGAATTGTTACTAATTGTCGTGTATTATAATCTATTTTGGTCTATATCTTAAGAACCATTTAACATATTTTCACGAAATAAAGCTCAAACTCGAGTACCAGCACTTCTCTCATAGAGGTCGCAAACCCGGGTCCCTATGGCTGAAAAAAAGTACCTTATCCTGTACCATGTTTGTTACTACTTTATTCTTTTTTTCAAAATAACGCATATTTCACTGCATTTCCCTACACTGACACACCACTAGGTTGCTTGCATATGACACCCGAGGATCTCATATGCGTATTTTTACGTAACACAAAGAGAAACTACCTAATTCTATCAAACTTATATATTTTTCTGAAATCGAAGTGTTATTTTGTCTTCTGCAGCGCTATATTTTGATGCACCCTGTATATATATTTTCGATGTCAGAACAAAATATGCTGTTTTCATATTCTACACATCAGGATAGGTACGAAAAGCACAAATTACCAGAATAAAAATAAAATAATGAAGTTAGAAACATATATTCTACATGAACGACTTTAACCCTTACCTTTTCAATGAGATCACATGACGCACACCTTCTGTCAAAAATTGATTCCAATTACCACGGAGCTATTCAATTTTGTTTTAATTTTCTTATTCCACGTAAAAATGTTGGCTGGCAACCGCCTAACAATATATTATATGTCATTATGTGCATATTGAATTGTTACTAATTGTCGTGTATTATAATCTGTTTTGGTCTATATCTTAAGAACCATTTAACATATTTTCACGAAATAAAGCTCAAACTCGAGTACCAGCACTTCTCTCATAGCGGTCGCAAACCCGGGTCCCTATGGCTGAAAAAAAGTACGTTATCCTGTACTATGTTTGTTACTACTTTATTCTTTTTTTCAAAATAACGCATATTTCACTGCATTTCCCTACACTGACACACCACTAGGTTGCTTGCATATGACACCCGAGGAACACATATGTGTATTTTTACGTAACACAAAGAGAAACTACCTAATTATATCAAACTTTTAAAATTTTCTGAAATCGAAGTGTTATCTTGTCTTCTGCAACGGTTTATTTTGATGCACCCTGTATATATATTTTCAATGTTAGAACAAAAAAAATGTTTTCATATTCTACACATCAGGATAGGTACGAAAGGCACAAATTAGCAGAAAAAGCGTAAAATAATGAAGTTAGAAACATATATTCTACATGAACAACTATAACCCTTACCTTTTCTATGAGATTACATGACGCTCACCTTCTGCCAAAAATTGATTCCAATTACCACAGAGCTATTCATTTTTTTTAATTTTCTTATTTCATGTAAAAATGTTGGCTGGCAACCGCCTAACAATATATTATATGTCATTATGTGCATATTGAATTGTTACTAATTGTCGTGTATTATAATCTATTTTGGTCTATATATTAAGAACCATTTAACATATTTTCACGAAATAAAGCTCAAACTCGAGTACCAGCACTTCTCTCATAGCGGTCGCAAACCCGGGTCCCCATGGCTGAAAAAAAGTACCTTATCCTGTACCATGTTTGTTACTACTTTATTCTTTTTTTCAAAATAACGCATATTTCACTGCATTTCCCTACACTGACACACCACTAGGTTGCTTGCATATGACACCTGAGGATCACATATGCGTATTTTTACGTAACACAAAGAGAAACTACCTAATTCTATCAAACTTATATATTTTTCTGAAATCGAAGTGTTATTTTGTCTTCTGCAGCGCTATATTTTGATGCACCCTGTATATATATTTTCGATGTCAGAACAAAATATGTTGTTTTCATATTCTACACATCAGGATATGTACGAAAAGCGCAAATTAGCAGAATAAAAATAAAATAATGAAATTAGAAACATATATTCTACATGAACGACTTTAACCCTTACCTTTTCAATGAGATCACATGACGCACACCTTCTGTCAAAAATTGATTCCAATTACCACGGAGCTATTCAATTTTGCTTTAATTTTCTTATTTCACGTAAAAATGTTGGCTGGCAACCGCCTAACAATATATTATATGTCATTATGTGCATATTGAATTGTTACTAATTGTCGTGTATTATAATCTGTTTTGGTCTATATCTTAAGAACCATTTAACATATTTTCACGAAATAAAGCTCAAACTCGAGTACCAGCACTTCTCTCATAGAGGTCGCAAACCCGGGTCCCTATGGCTGAAAAAAAGTACCTTATCCTGTACCATGTTTGTTACTACTTTATTCTTTTTTTCAAAATAACGCATATTTCACTGCATTTCCCTACACTGACACACCACTAGGTTGCTTGCATATCACACCCGAGGATCTCATATGCGTATTTTTACGTAACACAAAGAGAAACTACCTAATTCTATCAAACTTATATATTTTTCTGAAATCGAAGTGTTATTTTGTCTTCTGCAGCGCTATATTTTGATGCACCCTGTATATATATTTTCGATGTCAGAACAAAATATGTTGTTTTCATATTCTACACATCAGGATAGGTACGAAAAGCACAAATTAGAAGAATAAAAATAAAATAATGAAGTTAGAAACATATATTCTACATGAACGACTTTAACCCTTACCTTTTCAATGAGATCACATGACGCACACCTTCTGTCAAAAATTGATTCCAATTACCACGGAGCTATTCAATTTTGTTTTAATTTTCTTATTTCACGTAAAAATGTTGGCTGGCAACCGCCTAACAATATATTATATGTCATTATGTGCATATTGAATTGTTACTAATTGTCGTGTATTATAATCTATTTTGGTCTATATCTTAAGAACCATTTAACATATTTTCACGAAATAAAGCTCAAACTCGAGTACCAGCACTTCTCTCATAGAGGTCGCAAACCCGGGTCCCTATGGCTGAAAAAAAGTACCTTATCCTGTACCATGTTTGTTACTACTTTATTCTTTTTTTCAAAATAACGCATATTTCACTGCATTTCCCTACACTGACACACCACTAGGTTGCTTGCATATCACACCCGAGGATCTCATATGCGTATTTTTACGTAACACAAAGAGAAACTACCTAATTCTATCAAACTTATATATTTTTCTGAAATCGAAGTGTTATTTTGTCTTCTGCAGCGCTATATTTTGATGCACCCTGTATATATATTTTCGATGTCAGAACAAAATATGTTGTTTTCATATTCTACACATCAGGATAGGTACGAAAAGCACAAATTAGAAGAATAAAAATAAAATAATGAAGTTAGAAACATATATTCTACATGAACGACTTTAACCCTTACCTTTTCAATGAGATCACATGACGCACACCTTCTGTCAAAAATTGATTCCAATTACCACGGAGCTATTCAATTTTGTTTTAATTTTCTTATTTCACGTAAAAATGTTGGCTGGCAACCGCCTAACAATATATTATATGTCATTATGTGCATATTGAATTGTTACTAATTGTCGTGTATTATAATCTGTTTTGGTCTATATCTTAAGAACCATTTAACATATTTTCACGAAATAAAGCTCAAACTCGAGTACCAGCACTTCTCTCATAGCGGTCGCAAACCCGGGTCCCTATGGCTGAAAAAAAGTACGTTATCCTGTACCATGTTTGTTACTACTTTATTCTTTTTTTCAAAATAACGCATATTTCACTGCATTTCCCTACACTGACACACCACTAGGTTGCTTGCATATGACACCCGAGGATCACATATGCGTATTTTTACGTAACACAAAGAGAAACTACCTAATTCTATCAAACTTATATATTTTTCTGAAATCGAAGTGTTATCTTGTCTTCTGCAACGGGTTATTTTGATGCACCCTGTATATATATTTTCAATGTTAGAACAAAAAAAAATGTTTTCATATTCTACACATCAGGATAGGTACGAAAGGCACAAATTAGCAGAAAAAGCATAAAATAATGAAGTTAGAAACAAATATTCTATATGAACGACTATAACCCTTACCTTTTCTATGAGATCACATGACGCACACCTTCTGTCAAAAATTGATTCCAATTACCACGGAGCTATTCAATTTTGTTTTAATTTTCTTATTTCACGTAAAAATGTTGGCTGGCAACCGCCTAACAATATATTATATGTCATTATGTGCATATTGAATTGTTACTAATTGTCGTGTATTATAATCTATTTTGGTCTATATCTTAAGAACCATTTAACATATTTTCACGAAATAAAGCTCAAACTCGAGTACCAGCACTTCTCTCATAGAGGTCGCAAACCCGGGTCCCTATGGCTGAAAAAAAGTACCTTATCCTGTACCATGTTTGTTACTACTTTATTCTTTTTTTCAAAATAACGCATATTTCACTGCATTTCCCTACACTGACACACCACTAGGTTGCTTGCATATCACACCCGAGGATCTCATATGCGTATTTTTACGTAACACAAAGAGAAACTACCTAATTCTATCAAACTTATATATTTTTCTGAAATCGAAGTGTTATTTTGTCTTCTGCAGCGCTATATTTTGATGCACCCTGTATATATATTTTCGATGTCAGAACAAAATATGTTGTTTTCATATTCTACACATCAGGATAGGTACGAAAAGCACAAATTAGAAGAATAAAAATAAAATAATGAAGTTAGAAACATATATTCTACATGAACGACTTTAACCCTTACCTTTTCAATGAGATCACATGACGCACACCTTCTGTCAAAAATTGATTCCAATTACCACGGAGCTATTCAATTTTGTTTTAATTTTCTTATTTCACGTAAAAATGTTGGCTGGCAACCGCCTAACAATATATTATATGTCATTATGTGCATATTGAATTGTTACTAATTGTCGTGTATTATAATCTGTTTTGGTCTATATCTTAAGAACCATTTAACATATTTTCACGAAATAAAGCTCAAACTCGAGTACCAGCACTTCTCTCATAGCGGTCGCAAACCCGGGTCCCTATGGCTGAAAAAAAGTACGTTATCCTGTACCATGTTTGTTACTACTTTATTCTTTTTTTCAAAATAACGCATATTTCACTGCATTTCCCTACACTGACACACCACTAGGTTGCTTGCATATGACACCCGAGGATCACATATGCGTATTTTTACGTAACACAAAGAGAAACTACCTAATTCTATCAAACTTATATATTTTTCTGAAATCGAAGTGTTATCTTGTCTTCTGCAACGGGTTATTTTGATGCACCCTGTATATATATTTTCAATGTTAGAACAAAAAAAAATGTTTTCATATTCTACACATCAGGATAGGTACGAAAGGCACAAATTAGCAGAAAAAGCATAAAATAATGAAGTTAGAAACAAATATTCTATATGAACGACTATAACCCTTACCTTTTCTATGAGATCACATGACGCACACCTTCTGTCAAAAATTGATTCCAATTACCACGGAGCTATTCAATTTTGTTTTAATTTTCTTATTTCACGTAAAAATGTTGGCTGGCAACCGCCTAACAATATATTATATGTCATTATGTGCATATTGAATTGTTACTAATTGTCGTGTATTATAATCTATTTTGGTCTATATCTTAAGAACCATTTAACATATTTTCACGAAATAAAGCTCAAACTCGAGTACCAGCACTTCTCTCATAGAGGTCGCAAACCCGGGTCCCTATGGCTGAAAAAAAGTACCTTATCCTGTACCATGTTTGTTACTACTTTATTCTTTTGTTCAAAATAACGCATATTTCACTGCATTTCCCTACACTGACACACCACTAGGTTGCTTGCATATCACACCCGAGGATCTCATATGCGTATTTTTACGTAACACAAAGAGGAACTACCTAATTCTATCAAACTTATATATTTTTCTGAAATCGAAGTGTTATTTTGTCTTCTGCAGCGCTATATTTTGATGCACCCTGTATATATATTTTCGATGTCAGAACAAAATATGTTGTTTTCATATTCTACACATCAGGATAGGTACGAAAAGCACAAATTAGCAGAATAAAAATAAAATAATGAAGTTAGAAACATATATTCTACATGAACGACTTTAACCCTAACCTTTTCAATGAGATCACATGACGCACACCTTCTGTCAAAAATTGATTCCAATTACCACGGAGCTATTCAATTTTGTTTTAATTTTCTTATTTCACGTAAAAATGTTGGCTGGCAACCGCCTAACAATATATTATATGTCATTATGTGCATATTGAATTGTTACTAATTGTCGTGTATTATAATCTATTTTGGTCTATATCTTAAGAACCATTTAACATATTTTCACGAAATAAAGCTCAAACTCGAGTACCAGCACTTCTCTCATAGCGGTCGAAACCCGGGTCCCTATGGCTGAAAAAAAGTACCTTATCCTGTACCATGTTTGTTACTACTTTATTCTTTTTTTTCAAAATAACGCATATTTCACTGCATTTCCCTACACTGACACACCACTAGGTTGCTTGCATATGACACCCGAGGATCTCATATGCGTATTTTTACGTAACACAAAGAGAAACTACCTAATTCTATCAAACTTATATATTTTTCTGAAATCGAAGTGTTATCTTGTCTTCTGCAACGGGTTATTTTGATGCACCCTGTATATATATTTTCAATGTTAGAACAAAAAAAATGTTTTCATATTCTACACATCAGGATAGGTACGAAAGGCACAAATTAGCAGAAAAAGCATAAAATAATGAAGTTAGAAACAAATATTCTATATGAACGACTATAACCCTTACCTTTTCTATGAGATCACATGACGCACACCTTCTGTCAAAAATTGATACCAATTACCACGGAGCTATTCAATTTTGTTTTAATTTTCTTATTTCACGTAAAAATGTTGGCTGGCAACCGCCTAACAATATATTATATGTCATTATGTGCATATTGAATTGTTACTAATTGTCGTGTATTATAATCTATTTTGGTCTATATCTTAAGAACCATTTAACATATTTTCACGAAATAAAGCTCAAACTCGAGTACCAGCACTTCTCTCATACAGGTCGCAAACCCGGGTCCCTATGGCTGAAAAAAAGTACCTTATCCTGTACCATGTTTGTTACTACTTTATTCTTTTTTTTCAAAATAACGCATATTTCACTGCATTTCCCTACACTGACACACCACTAGGTTGCTTGCATATGACACCCGAGGATCTCATATGCGTATTTTTACGTAACACAAAGAGAAACTACCTAATTCTATCAAACTTATATATTTTTCTGAAATCGAAGTGTTATCTTGTCTTCTGCAACGGGTTATTTTGATGCACCCTGTATATATATTTTCAATGTTAGAACAAAAAAAAAATGTTTTCATATTCTACACATCAGGATAGGTACGAAAGGCACAAATTAGCAGAAAAAGCATAAAATAATGAAGTTAGAAACAAATATTCTATATGAACGACTATAACCCTTACCTTTTCTATGAGATCACATGACGCACACCTTCTGTCAAAAATTGATTCCAATTACCACGGAGCTATTCAATTTTGTTTTAATTTTCTTATTTCACGTAAAAATGTTGGCTGGCAACCGCCTAACAATATATTATATGTCATTATGTGCATATTGAATTGTTACTAATTGTCGTGTATTATAATCTATTTTGGTCTATATCTTAAGAACCATTTAACATATTTTCACGAAATAAAGCTCAAACTCGAGTACCAGCACTTCTCTCATAGAGGTCGCAAACCCGGGTCCCTATGGCTGAAAAAAAGTACCTTATCCTGTACCATGTTTGTTACTACTTTATTCTTTTTTTCAAAATAACGCATATTTCACTGCATTTCCCTACACTGACACACCACTAGGTTGCTTGCATATCACACCCGAGGATCTCATATGCGTATTTTTACGTAACACAAAGAGAAACTACCTAATTCTATCAAACTTATATATTTTTCTGAAATCGAAGTGTTATTTTGTCTTCTGCAGCGCTATATTTTGATGCACCCTGTATATATATTTTCGATGTCAGAACAAAATATGTTGTTTTCATATTCTACACATCAGGATAGGTACGAAAAGCACAAATTAGCAGAATAAAAATAAAATAATGAAGTTAGAAACATATATTCTACATGAACGACTTTAACCCTAACCTTTTCAATGAGATCACATGACGCACACCTTCTGTCAAAAATTGATTCCAATTACCACGGAGCTATTCAATTTTGTTTTAATTTTCTTATTTCACGTAAAAATGTTGGCTGGCAACCGCCTAACAATATATTATATGTCATTATGTGCATATTGAATTGTTACTAATTGTCGTGTATTATAATCTATTTTGGTCTATATCTTAAGAACCATTTAACATATTTTCACGAAATAAAGCTCAAACTCGAGTACCAGCACTTCTCTCATAGCGGTCGAAACCCGGGTCCCTATGGCTGAAAAAAAGTACCTTATCCTGTACCATGTTTGTTACTACTTTATTCTTTTTTTCAAAATAACGCATATTTCACTGCATTTCCCTACACTGACACACCACTAGGTTGCTTGCATATGACACCCGAGGATCTCATATGCGTATTTTTACGTAACACAAAGAGAAACTACCTAATTCTATCAAACTTATATATTTTTCTGAAATCGAAGTGTTATCTTGTCTTCTGCAACGGGTTATTTTGATGCACCCTGTATATATATTTTCAATGTTAGAACAAAAAAAATGTTTTCATATTCTACACATCAGGATAGGTACGAAAGGCACAAATTAGCAGAAAAAGCATAAAATAATGAAGTTAGAAACAAATATTCTATATGAACGACTATAACCCTTACCTTTTCTATGAGATCACATGACGCACACCTTCTGTCAAAAATTGATACCAATTACCACGGAGCTATTCAATTTTGTTTTAATTTTCTTATTTCACGTAAAAATGTTGGCTGGCAACCGCCTAACAATATATTATATGTCATTATGTGCATATTGAATTGTTACTAATTGTCGTGTATTATAATCTATTTTGGTCTATATCTTAAGAACCATTTAACATATTTTCACGAAATAAAGCTCAAACTCGAGTACCAGCACTTCTCTCATAGAGGTCGCAAACCCGGGTCCCTATGGCTGAAAAAAAGTACCTTATCCTGTACCATGTTTGTTACTACTTTATTCTTTTTTTTCAAAATAACGCATATTTCACTGCATTTCCCTACACTGACACACCACTAGGTTGCTTGCATATGACACCCGAGTATCTCATATGCGTATTTTTACGTAACACAAAGAGAAACTACCTAATTCTATCAAACTTATATATTTTTCTGAAATCGAAGTGTTATCTTGTCTTCTGCAACGGGTTATTTTGATGCACCCTGTATATATATTTTCAATGTTAGAACAAAAAAAAATGTTTTCATATTCTACACATCAGGATAGGTACGAAAGGCACAAATTAGCAGAAAAAGCATAAAATAATGAAGTTAGAAACAAATATTCTATATGAACGACTATAACCCTTACCTTTTCTATGAGATCACATGACGCACACCTTCTGTCAAAAATTGATACCAATTACCACGGAGCTATTCAATTTTGTTTTAATTTTCTTATTTCACGTAAAAATGTTGGCTGGCAACCGCCTAACAATATATTATATGTCATTATGTGCATATTGAATTGTTACTAATTGTCGTGTATTATAATCTATTTTGGTCTATATCTTAAGAACCATTTAACATATTTTCACGAAATAAAGCTCAAACTCGAGTACCAGCACTTCTCTCATAGAGGTCGCAAACCCGGGTCCCTATGGCTGAAAAAAAGTACCTTATCCTGTACCATGTTTGTTACTACTTTATTCTTTTTTTCAAAATAACGCATATTTCACTGCATTTCCCTACACTGACACACCACTAGGTTGCTTGCATATGACACCTGAGGATCTCATATGCGTATTTTTACGTAACACAAAGAGAAACTACCTAATTCTATCAAACTTATATATTTTTCTGAAATCGAAGTGTTATCTTGTCTTCTGCAACGGGTTATTTTGATGCACCCTGTATATATATTTTCAATGTTAGAACAAAAAAAAATGTTTTCATATTCTACACATCAGGATAGGTACGAAAGGCACAAATTAGCAGAAAAAGCATAAAATAATGAAGTTAGAAACAAATATTCTATATGAACGACTATAACCCTTACCTTTTCTATGAGATCACATGACGCACACCTTCTGTCAAAAATTGATACCAATTACCACGGAGCTATTCAATTTTGTTTTAATTTTCTTATTTCACGTAAAAATGTTGGCTGGCAACCGCCTAACAATATATTATATGTCATTATGTGCATATTGAATTGTTACTAATTGTCGTGTATTATAATCTATTTTGGTCTATATCTTAAGAACCATTTAACATATTTTCACGAAATAAAGCTCAAACTCGAGTACCAGCACTTCTCTCATAGCGGTCGAAACCCGGGTCCCTATGGCTGAAAAAAAGTACCTTATCCTGTACCATGTTTGTTACTACTTTATTCTTTTTTTCAAAATAACGCATATTTCACTGCATTTCCCTACACTGACACACCACTAGGTTGCTTGCATATGACACCCGAGGATCACATATGCGTATTTTTACGTAACACAAAGAGAAACTACCTAATTCTATCAAACTTATATATTTTTCTGAAATCGAAGTGTTATCTTGTCTTCTGCAACGGGTTATTTTGATGCACCCTGTATATATATTTTCAATGTTAGAACAAAAAAAAATGTTTTCATATTCTACACATCAGGATAGGTACGAAAGGCACAAATTAGCAGAAAAAGCGTAAAATAATGAAGTTAGAAACATATATTCTACATGAACAACTATAACCCTTACCTTTTCAATGAGATTACATGACGCTCACCTTCTGCCAAAAATTGATTCCAATTACCACAGAGCTATTCATTTTTTTTAATTTTCTTATTTCATGTAAAAATGTTGGCTGGCAACCGCCTAACAATATATTATATGTCATTATGTGCATATTGAATTGTTACTAATTGTCGTGTATTATAATCTATTTTGGTCTATATCTTAAGAACCATTTAACATATTTTCACGAAATAAAGCTCAAACTCGAGTACCAGCACTTCTCTCATAGCGGTCGCAAACCCGGGTCCCTATGGCTGAAAAAAATTACCTTATCCTGTACCATGTTTGTTACTACTTTATTCTTTTTTTCAAAATAACGCATATTTCACTGCATTTCCCTACACTGACACACCACTAGGTTCCTTGCATATGACACCCGAGGATCACATATGCGTATTTTTACGTAACACAAAGAGAAACTACCTAATTCTATCAAACTTATATATTTTTCTGAAATCGAAGTGTTATTTTGTCTTCTGCAGCGCTATATTTTGATGCACCCTGTATATATATTTTCGATGTCAGAACAAAATATGCTGTTTTCATATTCTACACATCAGGATAGGTACGAAAAACACAAATTAGCAGAATAAAAATAAAATAATGAAGTTAGAAACATATATTCTACATGAACGACTTTAACCCTTACCTTTTCAATGAGATCACATGACGCACACCTTCTGTCAAAAATTGATTCCAATTACCACGGAGCTATTCAATTTTGTTTTAATTTTCTTATTCCACGTAAAAATGTTGGCTGGCAACCGCCTAACAATATATTATATGTCATTATGTGCATATTGAATTGTTACTAATTGTCGTGTATTATAATCTGTTTTGGTCTATATCTTAAGAACCATTTAACATATTTTCACGAAATAAAGCTCAAACTCGAGTACCAGCACTTCTCTCATAGCGGTCGCAAACCCGGGTCCCTATGGCTGAAAAAAAGTACGTTATCCTGTACTATGTTTGTTACTACTTTATTCTTTTTTTCAAAATAACGCATATTTCACTGCATTTCCCTACACTGACACACCACTAGGTTGCTTGCATATGACACCCGAGGATCACATATGCGTATTTTTACGTAACACAAAGAGAAACTACCTAATTCTATCAAACTTATATATTTTTCTGAAATCGAAGTGTTATCTTGTCTTCTGCAACGGGTTATTTTGATGCACCCTGTATATATATTTTCAATGTTAGAACAAAAAAAAATGTTTTCATATTCTACACATCAGGATAGGTACGAAAGGCACAAATTAGCAGAAAAAGCGTAAAATAATGAAGTTAGAAACATATATTCTACATGAACAACTATAACCCTTACCTTTTCAATGAGATTACATGACGCTCACCTTCTGCCAAAAATTGATTCCAATTACCACAGAGCTATTCATTTTTTTTAATTTTCTTATTTCATGTAAAAATGTTGGCTGGCAACCGCCTAACAATATATTATATGTCATTATGTGCATATTGAATTGTTACTAATTGTCGTGTATTATAATCTATTTTGGTCTATATCTTAAGAACCATTTAACATATTTTCACGAAATAAAGCTCAAACTCGAGTACCAGCACTTCTCTCATAGCGGTCGCAAACCCGGGTCCCTATGGCTGAAAAAAATTACCTTATCCTGTACCATGTTTGTTACTACTTTATTCTTTTTTTCAAAATAACGCATATTTCACTGCATTTCCCTACACTGACACACCACTAGGTTCCTTGCATATGACACCCGAGGATCACATATGCGTATTTTTACGTAACACAAAGAGAAACTACCTAATTCTATCAAACTTATATATTTTTCTGAAATCGAAGTGTTATTTTGTCTTCTGCAGCGCTATATTTTGATGCACCCTGTATATATATTTTCGATGTCAGAACAAAATATGCTGTTTTCATATTCTACACATCAGGATAGGTACGAAAAGCACAAATTAGCAGAATAAAAATAAAATAATGAAGTTAGAAACATATATTCTACATGAACGACTTTAACCCTTACCTTTTCAATGAGATCACATGACGCACACCTTCTGTCAAAAATTGATTCCAATTACCACGGAGCTATTCAATTTTGTTTTAATTTTCTTATTCCACGTAAAAATGTTGGCTGGCAACCGCCTAACAATATATTATATGTCATTATGTGCATATTGAATTGTTACTAATTGTCGTGTATTATAATCTGTTTTGGTCTATATCTTAAGAACCATTTAACATATTTTCACGAAATAAAGCTCAAACTCGAGTACCAGCACTTCTCTCATAGCGGTCGCAAACCCGGGTCCCTATGGCTGAAAAAAAGTACGTTATCCTGTACTATGTTTGTTACTACTTTATTCTTTTTTTCAAAATAACGCATATTTCACTGCATTTCCCTACACTGACACACCACTAGGTTGCTTGCATATGACACCCGAGGAACACATATGTGTATTTTTACGTAACACAAAGAGAAACTACCTAATTATATCAAACTTTTAAAATTTTCTGAAATCGAAGTGTTATCTTGTCTTCTGCAACGGTTTATTTTGATGCACCCTGTATATATATTTTCAATGTTAGAACAAAAAAAATGTTTTCATATTCTACACATCAGGATAGGTACGAAAGGCACAAATTAGCAGAAAAAGCGTAAAATAATGAAGTTAGAAACATATATTCTACATGAACAACTATAACCCTTACCTTTTCTATGAGATTACATGACGCTCACCTTCTGCCAAAAATTGATTCCAATTACCACAGAGCTATTCATTTTTTTTAATTTTCTTATTTCATGTAAAAATGTTGGCTGGCAACCGCCTAACAATATATTATATGTCATTATGTGCATATTGAATTGTTACTAATTGTCGTGTATTATAATCTATTTTGGTCTATATATTAAGAACCATTTAACATATTTTCACGAAATAAAGCTCAAACTCGAGTACCAGCACTTCTCTCATAGCGGTCGCAAACCCGGGTCCCCATGGCAGAAAAAAAGTACCTTATCCTGTACCATGTTTGTTACTACTTTATTCTTTTTTTCAAAATAACGCATATTTCACTGCATTTCCCTACACTGACACACCACTAGGTTGCTTGCATATGACACCTGAGGATCACATATGCGTATTTTTACGTAACACAAAGAGAAACTACCTAATTCTATCAAACTTATATATTTTTCTGAAATCGAAGTGTTATTTTGTCTTCTGCAGCGCTATATTTTGATGCACCCTGTATATATATTTTCGATGTCAGAACAAAATATGTTGTTTTCATATTCTACACATCAGGATATGTACGAAAAGCGCAAATTAGCAGAATAAAAATAAAATAATGAAATTAGAAACATATATTCTACATGAACGACTTTAACCCTTACCTTTTCAATGAGATCACATGACGCACACCTTCTGTCAAAAATTGATTCCAATTACCACGGAGCTATTCAATTTTGCTTTAATTTTCTTATTTCACGTAAAAATGTTGGCTGGCAACCGCCTAACAATATATTATATGTCATTATGTGCATATTGAATTGTTACTAATTGTCGTGTATTATAATCTGTTTTGGTCTATATCTTAAGAACCATTTAACATATTTTCACGAAATAAAGCTCAAACTCGAGTACCAGCACTTCTCTCATAGAGGTCGCAAACCCGGGTCCCTATGGCTGAAAAAAAGTACCTTATCCTGTACCATGTTTGTTACTACTTTATTCTTTTTTTCAAAATAACGCATATTTCACTGCATTTCCCTACACTGACACACCACTAGGTTGCTTGCATATCACACCCGAGGATCTCATATGCGTATTTTTACGTAACACAAAGAGAAACTACCTAATTCTATCAAACTTATATATTTTTCTGAAATCGAAGTGTTATTTTGTCTTCTGCAGCGCTATATTTTGATGCACCCTGTATATATATTTTCGATGTCAGAACAAAATATGTTGTTTTCATATTCTACACATCAGGATAGGTACGAAAAGCACAAATTAGAAGAATAAAAATAAAATAATGAAGTTAGAAACATATATTCTACATGAACGACTTTAACCCTTACCTTTTCAATGAGATCACATGACGCACACCTTCTGTCAAAAATTGATTCCAATTACCACGGAGCTATTCAATTTTGTTTTAATTTTCTTATTTCACGTAAAAATGTTGGCTGGCAACCGCCTAACAATATATTATATGTCATTATGTGCATATTGAATTGTTACTAATTGTCGTGTATTATAATCTATTTTGGTCTATATCTTAAGAACCATTTAACATATTTTCACGAAATAAAGCTCAAACTCGAGTACCAGCACTTCTCTCATAGAGGTCGCAAACCCGGGTCCCTATGGCTGAAAAAAAGTACCTTATCCTGTACCATGTTTGTTACTACTTTATTCTTTTTTTCAAAATAACGCATATTTCACTGCATTTCCCTACACTGACACACCACTAGGTTGCTTGCATATCACACCCGAGGATCTCATATGCGTATTTTTACGTAACACAAAGAGAAACTACCTAATTCTATCAAACTTATATATTTTTCTGAAATCGAAGTGTTATTTTGTCTTCTGCAGCGCTATATTTTGATGCACCCTGTATATATATTTTCGATGTCAGAACAAAATATGTTGTTTTCATATTCTACACATCAGGATAGGTACGAAAAGCACAAATTAGAAGAATAAAAATAAAATAATGAAGTTAGAAACATATATTCTACATGAACGACTTTAACCCTTACCTTTTCAATGAGATCACATGACGCACACCTTCTGTCAAAAATTGATTCCAATTACCACGGAGCTATTCAATTTTGTTTTAATTTTCTTATTTCACGTAAAAATGTTGGCTGGCAACCGCCTAACAATATATTATATGTCATTATGTGCATATTGAATTGTTACTAATTGTCGTGTATTATAATCTGTTTTGGTCTATATCTTAAGAACCATTTAACATATTTTCACGAAATAAAGCTCAAACTCGAGTACCAGCACTTCTTTCATAGCGGTCGCAAACCCGGGTCCCTATGGCTGAAAAAAAGTACCTTATCCTGTACCATGTTTGTTACTACTTTATTCTTTTTTTCAAAATAACGCATATTTCACTGCATTTCCCTACACTGACACACCACTAGGTTGCTTGCATATGACACCCGAGGATCACATATGCGTATTTTTACGTAACACAAAGAGAAACTACCTAATTCTATCAAACTTATATATTTTTCTGAAATCGAAGTGTTATCTTGTCTTCTGCAACGGGTTATTTTGATGCACCCTGTATATATATTTTCAATGTTAGAACAAAAAAAAATGTTTTCATATTCTACACATCAGGATAGGTACGAAAGGCACAAATTAGCAGAAAAAGCATAAAATAATGAAGTTAGAAACAAATATTCTATATGAACGACTATAACCCTTACCTTTTCTATGAGATCACATGACGCACACCTTCTGTCAAAAATTGATTCCAATTACCACGGAGCTATTCAATTTTGTTTTAATTTTCTTATTTCACGTAAAAATGTTGGCTGGCAACCGCCTAACAATATATTATATGTCATTATGTGCATATTGAATTGTTACTAATTGTCGTGTATTATAATCTATTTTGGTCTATATCTTAAGAACCATTTAACATATTTTCACGAAATAAAGCTCAAACTCGAGTACCAGCACTTCTCTCATAGAGGTCGCAAACCCGGGTCCCTATGGCTGAAAAAAAGTACCTTATCCTGTACCATGTTTGTTACTACTTTATTCTTTTTTTCAAAATAACGCATATTTCACTGCATTTCCCTACACTGACACACCACTAGGTTGCTTGCATATCACACCCGAGGATCTCATATGCGTATTTTTACGTAACACAAAGAGAAACTACCTAATTCTATCAAACTTATATATTTTTCTGAAATCGAAGTGTTATTTTGTCTTCTGCAGCGCTATATTTTGATGCACCCTGTATATATATTTTCGATGTCAGAACAAAATATGTTGTTTTCATATTCTACACATCAGGATAGGTACGAAAAGCACAAATTAGCAGAATAAAAATAAAATAATGAAGTTAGAAACATATATTCTACATGAACGACTTTAACCCTAACCTTTTCAATGAGATCACATGACGCACACCTTCTGTCAAAAATTGATTCCAATTACCACGGAGCTATTCAATTTTGTTTTAATTTTCTTATTTCACGTAAAAATGTTGGCTGGCAACCGCCTAACAATATATTATATGTCATTATGTGCATATTGAATTGTTACTAATTGTCGTGTATTATAATCTATTTTGGTCTATATCTTAAGAACCATTTAACATATTTTCACGAAATAAAGCTCAAACTCGAGTACCAGCACTTCTCTCATAGCGGTCGAAACCCGGGTCCCTATGGCTGAAAAAAAGTACCTTATCCTGTACCATGTTTGTTACTACTTTATTCTTTTTTTCAAAATAACGCATATTTCACTGCATTTCCCTACACTGACACACCACTAGGTTGCTTGCATATGACACCCGAGGATCTCATATGCGTATTTTTACGTAACACAAAGAGAAACTACCTAATTCTATCAAACTTATATATTTTTCTGAAATCGAAGTGTTATCTTGTCTTCTGCAACGGGTTATTTTGATGCACCCTGTATATATATTTTCAATGTTAGAACAAAAAAAATGTTTTCATATTCTACACATCAGGATAGGTACGAAAGGCACAAATTAGCAGAAAAAGCATAAAATAATGAAGTTAGAAACAAATATTCTATATGAACGACTATAACCCTTACCTTTTCTATGAGATCACATGACGCACACCTTCTGTCAAAAATTGATACCAATTACCACGGAGCTATTCAATTTTGTTTTAATTTTCTTATTTCACGTAAAAATGTTGGCTGGCAACCGCCTAACAATATATTATATGTCATTATGTGCATATTGAATTGTTACTAATTGTCGTGTATTATAATCTATTTTGGTCTATATCTTAAGAACCATTTAACATATTTTCACGAAATAAAGCTCAAACTCGAGTACCAGCACTTCTCTCATAGAGGTCGCAAACCCGGGTCCCTATGGCTGAAAAAAAGTACCTTATCCTGTACCATGTTTGTTACTACTTTATTCTTTTTTTTCAAAATAACGCATATTTCACTGCATTTCCCTACACTGACACACCACTAGGTTGCTTGCATATGACACCCGAGGATCTCATATGCGTATTTTTACGTAACACAAAGAGAAACTACCTAATTCTATCAAACTTATATATTTTTCTGAAATCGAAGTGTTATCTTGTCTTCTGCAACGGGTTATTTTGATGCACCCTGTATATATATTTTCAATGTTAGAACAAAAAAAAATGTTTTCATATTCTACACATCAGGATAGGTACGAAAGGCACAAATTAGCAGAAAAAGCATAAAATAATGAAGTTAGAAACAAATATTCTATATGAACGACTATAACCCTTACCTTTTCTATGAGATCACATGACGCACACCTTCTGTCAAAAA
The DNA here is from genome assembly GCF_964235325.1 of Thermobia domestica. NCBI lineage: Eukaryota > Metazoa > Arthropoda > Insecta > Zygentoma > Lepismatidae > Thermobia > Thermobia domestica. The sequence continues at coordinate 149,340 of NW_027656002.1, forward strand.
TTGATACCAATTACCACGGAGCTATTCAATTTTGTTTTAATTTTCTTATTTCACGTAAAAATGTTGGCTGGCAACCGCCTAACAATATATTATATGTCATTATGTGCATATTGAATTGTTACTAATTGTCGTGTATTATAATCTATTTTGGTCTATATCTTAAGAACCATTTAACATATTTTCATGAAATAAAGCTCAAACTCGAGTACCAGCACTTCTCTCATAGAGGTCGCAAACCCGGGTCCCTATGGCTGAAAAAAAGTACCTTATCCTGTACCATGTTTGTTACTACTTTATTCTTTTTTTCAAAATAACGCATATTTCACTGCATTTCCCTACACTGACACACCACTAGGTTGCTTGCATATGACACCTGAGGATCTCATATGCGTATTTTTACGTAACACAAAGAGAAACTACCTAATTCTATCAAACTTATATATTTTTCTGAAATCGAAGTGTTATCTTGTCTTCTGCAACGGGTTATTTTGATGCACCCTGTATATATATTTTCAATGTTAGAACAAAAAAAAATGTTTTCATATTCTACACATCAGGATAGGTACGAAAGGCACAAATTAGCAGAAAAAGCATAAAATAATGAAGTTAGAAACAAATATTCTATATGAACGACTATAACCCTTACCTTTTCTATGAGATCACATGACGCACACCTTCTGTCAAAAATTGATACCAATTACCACGGAGCTATTCAATTTTGTTTTAATTTTCTTATTTCACGTAAAAATGTTGGCTGGCAACCGCCTAACAATATATTATATGTCATTATGTGCATATTGAATTGTTACTAATTGTCGTGTATTATAATCTATTTTGGTCTATATCTTAAGAACCATTTAACATATTTTCACGAAATAAAGCTCAAACTCGAGTACCAGCACTTCTCTCATAGCGGTCGAAACCCGGGTCCCTATGGCTGAAAAAAAGTACCTTATCCTGTACCATGTTTGTTACTACTTTATTCTTTTTTTCAAAATAACGCATATTTCACTGCATTTCCCTACACTGACACACCACTAGGTTGCTTGCATATGACACCCGAGGATCACATATGCGTATTTTTACGTAACACAAAGAGAAACTACCTAATTCTATCAAACTTATATATTTTTCTGAAATCGAAGTGTTATCTTGTCTTCTGCAACGGGTTATTTTGATGCACCCTGTATATATATTTTCAATGTTAGAACAAAAAAAAATGTTTTCATATTCTACACATCAGGATAGGTACGAAAGGCACAAATTAGCAGAAAAAGCGTAAAATAATGAAGTTAGAAACATATATTCTACATGAACAACTATAACCCTTACCTTTTCAATGAGATTACATGACGCTCACCTTCTGCCAAAAATTGATTCCAATTACCACAGAGCTATTCATTTTTTTTAATTTTCTTATTTCATGTAAAAATGTTGGCTGGCAACCGCCTAACAATATATTATATGTCATTATGTGCATATTGAATTGTTACTAATTGTCGTGTATTATAATCTATTTTGGTCTATATCTTAAGAACCATTTAACATATTTTCACGAAATAAAGCTCAAACTCGAGTACCAGCACTTCTCTCATAGCGGTCGCAAACCCGGGTCCCTATGGCTGAAAAAAATTACCTTATCCTGTACCATGTTTGTTACTACTTTATTTTTTTTTTCAAAATAACGCATATTTCTCTGCATTTCCCTACACTGACACACCACTAGGTTCCTTGCATATGACACCCGAGGATCACATATGCGTATTTTTACGTAACACAAAGAGAAACTACCTAATTCTATCAAACTTATATATTTTTCTGAAATCGAAGTGTTATTTTGTCTTCTGCAGCGCTATATTTTGATGCACCCTGTATATATATTTTCGATGTCAGAACAAAATATGTTGTTTTCATATTCTACACATCAGGATATGTACGAAAAGCGCAAATTAGCAGAATAAAAATAAAATAATGAAATTAGAAACATATATTCTACATGAACGACTTTAACCCTTACCTTTTCAATGAGATCACATGACGCACACCTTCTGTCAAAAATTGATTCCAATTACCACGGAGCTATTCAATTTTGTTTTAATTTTCTTATTTCACGTAAAAATGTTGGCTGGCAACCGCCTAACAATATATTATATGTCATTATGTGCATATTGAATTGTTACTAATTGTCGTGTATTATCATCTGTTTTGGTCTATATCTTAGGAACCATTTAACATATTTTCACGAAATAAAGCTCAAACTCGAGTACCAGCACTTCTCTCATAGCGGTCGCAAACCCGGATCCCTATGGCTGAAAAAAAGTACGTTACCCTGTACCATGTTTGTTACTACTTTATTCTTTTTTTCAAAATAACGCATATTTCACTGCATTTCCCTACACTGACACACCACTAGGTTCCTTGCATATGACACCCGAGGATCACATATGCGTATTTTTACGTAACACAAAGAGAAACTACCTAATTATATCAAACTTTTAAAATTTTCTGAAATCGAAGTGTTATCTTGTCTTCTGCAACGGTTTATTTTGATGCACCCTGTATATATATTTTCAATGTTAGAACAAAAAAAATGTTTTCATATTCTACACATCAGGATAGGTACGAAAGGCACAAATTAGCAGAAAAAGCGTAAAATAATGAAGTTAGAAACATATATTCTACATGAACAACTATAACCCTTACCTTTTCAATGAGATTACATGACGCTCACCTTCTGCCAAAAATTGATTCCAATTACCACAGAGCTATTCATTTTTTTTAATTTTCTTATTTCATGTAAAAATGTTGGCTGGCAACCGTCTAACAATATATTATATGTCATTATGTGCATATTGAATTGTTACTAATTGTCGTGTATTATAATCTATTTTGGTCTATATATTAAGAACCATTTAACATATTTTCACGAAATAAAGCTCAAACTCGAGTACCAGCACTTCTCTCATAGCGGTCGCAAACCCGGGTCCCTATGGCTGAAAAAAAGTACCTTATCCTGTACCATGTTTGTTACTACTTTATTCTTTTTTTCAAAATAACGCATATTTCACTGCATTTCCCTACACTGACACACCACTAGGTTGCTTGCATATGACACCCGAGGATCACATATGCGTATTTTTACGTAACACAAAGAGAAACTACCTAATTCTATCAAACTTATATATTTTTCTGAAATCGAAGTGTTATCTTGTCTTCTGCAACGGGTTATTTTGATGCACCCTGTATATATATCTTCAATGTTAGAACAAAAAAAAATGTTTTCATATTCTACACATCAGGATAGGTACGAAAGGCACAAATTAGCAGAAAAAGCATAAAATAATGAAGTTAGAAACAAATATTCTATATGAACGACTATAACCCTTACCTTTTCTATGAGATCACATGACGCACACCTTCTGTCAAAAATTGATTCCAATTACCACGGAGCTATTCAATTTTGTTTTAATTTTCTTATTTCACGTAAAAATGTTGGCTGGCAACCGCCTAACAATATATTATATGTCATTATGTGCATATTGAATTGTTACTAATTGTCGTGTATTATAATCTATTTTGGTCTATATCTTAAGAACCATTTAACATATTTTCACGAAATAAAGCTCAAACTCGAGTACCAGCACTTCTCTCATAGAGGTCGCAAACCCGGGTCCCTATGGCTGAAAAAAAGTACCTTATCCTGTACCATGTTTGTTACTACTTTATTCTTTTTTTCAAAATAACGCATATTTCACTGCATTTCCCTACACTGACACACCACTAGGTTGCTTGCATATGACACCCGAGGATCTCATATGCGTATTTTTACGTAACACAAAGAGAAACTACCTAATTCTATCAAACTTATATATTTTTCTGAAATCGAAGTGTTATTTTGTCTTCTGCAGCGCTATATTTTGATGCACCCTGTATATATATTTTCGATGTCAGAACAAAATATGTTGTTTTCATATTCTACACATCAGGATAGGTACGAAAAGCACAAATTAGCAGAATAAAAATAAAATAATGAATTTAGAAACATATATTCTACATGAACGACTTTAACCCTTACCTCTCCAATGAGATCACATGACGCACACCTTCTGTCAAAAATTGATTCCAATTACCACGGAGCTATTCAATTTTGTTTTAATTTTCTTATTTCATGTAAAAATGTTGGCTGGCAACCGCCTAACAATATATTATATGTCATTATGTGCATATTGAATTGTTACTAATTGTCGTGTATTATAATCTGTTTTGGTCTATATCTTAAGAACCATTTAACATATTTTCACGAAATAAAGCTCAAACTCGAGTACCAGCACTTCTCTCATAGCGGTAGCAAACCCGGGTCCCTATGTCTGAAACAAAGTACCTTATTCTCTACCATGTTTGTTACTACTTTATTCTTTTTTTCAAAATAACGCATATTTTACTGGATTTCCCTACACTGACACACCACTAGGTTGCTTGCATATGACACCCGAGGAACACATATGTGTATTTTTACGTAACACAGAGAGAAACTACCTAATTATATCAAACTTTTAAAATTTTCTGAAATCGAAGTGTTATCTTGTCTTCTGCAACGGTTTATTTTGATGCACCCTGTATATATATTTTCAATGTTAGAACAAAAAAAAATGTTTTCATATTCTACACATCAGGATAGGTACGAAAGGCACAAATTAGCAGAAAAAGCGTAAAATAATGAAGTTAGAAACATATATTCTACATGAACAACTATAACCCTTACCTTTTCAATGAGATTACATGACGCTCACCTTCTGTCAAAAATTGATTCCAATTACCACAGAGCTATTCATTTTTTTTAATTTTCTTATTTCATGTAAAAATGTTGGCTGGCAACCGCCTAACAATATATTATATGTCATTATGTGCATATTGAATTGTTACTAATTGTCGTGTATTATAATCTATTTTGGTCTATATCTTAAGAACCATTTAACATATTTTCACGAAATAAAGCTCAAACTCGAGTACCAGCACTTCTCTCATAGAGGTCGCAAACCCGGGTCCCTATGGCTGAAAAAAAGTACCTTATCCTGTACCATGTTTGTTACTACTTTATTCTTTTTTTCAAAATAACGCATATTTCACTGCATTTCCCTACACTGACACACCACTAGGTTGCTTGCATATCACACCCGAGGATCTCATATGCGTATTTTTACGTAACACAAAGAGAAACTACCTAATTCTATCAAACTTATATATTTTTCTGAAATCGAAGTGTTATTTTGTCTTCTGCAGCGCTATATTTTGATGCACCCTGTATATATATTTTCGATGTCAGAACAAAATATGTTGTTTTCATATTCTACACATCAGGATAGGTACGAAAAGCACAAATTAGCAGAATAAAAATAAAATAATGAAGTTAGAAACATATATTCTACATGAACGACTTTAACCCTAACCTTTTCAATGAGATCACATGACGCACACCTTCTGTCAAAAATTGATTCCAATTACCACGGAGCTATTCAATTTTGTTTTAATTTTCTTATTTCACGTAAAAATGTTGGCTGGCAACCGCCTAACAATATATTATATGTCATTATGTGCATATTGAATTGTTACTAATTGTCGTGTATTATAATCTATTTTGGTCTATATCTTAAGAACCATTTAACATATTTTCACGAAATAAAGCTCAAACTCGAGTACCAGCACTTCTCTCATAGCGGTCGAAACCCGGGTCCCTATGGCTGAAAAAAAGTACCTTATCCTGTACCATGTTTGTTACTACTTTATTCTTTTTTTCAAAATAACGCATATTTCACTGCATTTCCCTACACTGACACACCACTAGGTTGCTTGCATATGACACCCGAGGATCTCATATGCGTATTTTTACGTAACACAAAGAGAAACTACCTAATTCTATCAAACTTATATATTTTTCTGAAATCGAAGTGTTATCTTGTCTTCTGCAACGGGTTATTTTGATGCACCCTGTATATATATTTTCAATGTTAGAACAAAAAAAATGTTTTCATATTCTACACATCAGGATAGGTACGAAAGGCACAAATTAGCAGAAAAAGCATAAAATAATGAAGTTAGAAACAAATATTCTATATGAACGACTATAACCCTTACCTTTTCTATGAGATCACATGACGCACACCTTCTGTCAAAAATTGATACAAATTACCACGGAGCTATTCAATTTTGTTTTAATTTTCTTATTTCACGTAAAAATGTTGGCTGGCAACCGCCTAACAATATATTATATGTCATTATGTGCATATTGAATTGTTACTAATTGTCGTGTATTATAATCTATTTTGGTCTATATCTTAAGAACCATTTAACATATTTTCACGAAATAAAGCTCAAACTCGAGTACCAGCACTTCTCTCATAGAGGTCGCAAACCCGGGTCCCTATGGCTGAAAAAAAGTACCTTATCCTGTACCATGTTTGTTACTACTTTATTCTTTTTTTTCAAAATAACGCATATTTCACTGCATTTCCCTACACTGACACACCACTAGGTTGCTTGCATATGACACCCGAGGATCTCATATGCGTATTTTTACGTAACACAAAGAGAAACTACCTAATTCTATCAAACTTATATATTTTTCTGAAATCGAAGTGTTATCTTGTCTTCTGCAACGGGTTATTTTGATGCACCCTGTATATATATTTTCAATGTTAGAACAAAAAAAAATGTTTTCATATTCTACACATCAGGATAGGTACGAAAGGCACAAATTAGCAGAAAAAGCATAAAATAATGAAGTTAGAAACAAATATTCTATATGAACGACTATAACCCTTACCTTTTCTATGAGATCACATGACGCACACCTTCTGTCAAAAATTGATACCAATTACCACGGAGCTATTCAATTTTGTTTTAATTTTCTTATTTCACGTAAAAATGTTGGCTGGCAACCGCCTAACAATATATTATATGTCATTATGTGCATATTGAATTGTTACTAATTGTCGTGTATTATAATCTATTTTGGTCTATATCTTAAGAACCATTTAACATATTTTCACGAAATAAAGCTCAAACTCGAGTACCAGCACTTCTCTCATAGAGGTCGCAAACCCGGGTCCCTATGGCTGAAAAAAAGTACCTTATCCTGTACCATGTTTGTTACTACTTTATTCTTTTTTTCAAAATAACGCATATTTCACTGCATTTCCCTACACTGACACACCACTAGGTTGCTTGCATATGACACCTGAGGATCTCATATGCGTATTTTTACGTAACACAAAGAGAAACTACCTAATTCTATCAAACTTATATATTTTTCTGAAATCGAAGTGTTATCTTGTCTTCTGCAACGGGTTATTTTGATGCACCCTGTATATATATTTTCAATGTTAGAACAAAAAAAAATGTTTTCATATTCTACACATCAGGATAGGTACGAAAGGCACAAATTAGCAGAAAAAGCATAAAATAATGAAGTTAGAAACAAATATTCTATATGAACGACTATAACCCTTACCTTTTCTATGAGATCACATGACGCACACCTTCTGTCAAAAATTGATACCAATTACCACGGAGCTATTCAATTTTGTTTTAATTTTCTTATTTCACGTAAAAATGTTGGCTGGCAACCGCCTAACAATATATTATATGTCATTATGTGCATATTGAATTGTTACTAATTGTCGTGTATTATAATCTATTTTGGTCTATATCTTAAGAACCATTTAACATATTTTCACGAAATAAAGCTCAAACTCGAGTACCAGCACTTCTCTCATAGCGGTCGAAACCCGGGTCCCTATGGCTGAAAAAAAGTACCTTATCCTGTACCATGTTTGTTACTACTTTATTCTTTTTTTCAAAATAACGCATATTTCACTGCATTTCCCTACACTGACACACCACTAGGTTGCTTGCATATGACACCCGAGGATCACATATGCGTATTTTTACGTAACACAAAGAGAAACTACCTAATTCTATCAAACTTATATATTTTTCTGAAATCGAAGTGTTATCTTGTCTTCTGCAACGGGTTATTTTGATGCACCCTGTATATATATTTTCAATGTTAGAACAAAAAAAAATGTTTTCATATTCTACACATCAGGATAGGTACGAAAGGCACAAATTAGCAGAAAAAGCGTAAAATAATGAAGTTAGAAACATATATTCTACATGAACAACTATAACCCTTACCTTTTCAATGAGATTACATGACGCTCACCTTCTGCCAAAAATTGATTCCAATTACCACAGAGCTATTCATTTTTTTTAATTTTCTTATTTCATGTAAAAATGTTGGCTGGCAACCGCCTAACAATATATTATATGTCATTATGTGCATATTGAATTGTTACTAATTGTCGTGTATTATAATCTATTTTGGTCTATATCTTAAGAACCATTTAACATATTTTCACGAAATAAAGCTCAAACTCGAGTACCAGCACTTCTCTCATAGCGGTCGCAAACCCGGGTCCCTATGGCTGAAAAAAATTACCTTATCCTGTACCATGTTTGTTACTACTTTATTTTTTTTTTCAAAATAACGCATATTTCTCTGCATTTCCCTACACTGACACACCACTAGGTTCCTTGCATATGACACCCGAGGATCACATATGCGTATTTTTACGTAACACAAAGAGAAACTACCTAATTCTATCAAACTTATATATTTTTCTGAAATCGAAGTGTTATTTTGTCTTCTGCAGCGCTATATTTTGATGCACCCTGTATATATATTTTCGATGTCAGAACAAAATATGTTGTTTTCATATTCTACACATCAGGATATGTACGAAAAGCGCAAATTAGCAGAATAAAAATAAAATAATGAAATTAGAAACATATATTCTACATGAACGACTTTAACCCTTACCTTTTCAATGAGATCACATGACGCACACCTTCTGTCAAAAATTGATTCCAATTACCACGGAGCTATTCAATTTTGTTTTAATTTTCTTATTTCACGTAAAAATGTTGGCTGGCAACCGCCTAACAATATATTATATGTCATTATGTGCATATTGAATTGTTACTAATTGTCGTGTATTATCATCTGTTTTGGTCTATATCTTAGGAACCATTTAACATATTTTCACGAAATAAAGCTCAAACTCGAGTACCAGCACTTCTCTCATAGCGGTCGCAAACCCGGATCCCTATGGCTGAAAAAAAGTACGTTATCCTGTACCATGTTTGTTACTACTTTATTCTTTTTTTCAAAATAACGCATATTTCACTGCATTTCCCTACACTGACACACCACTAGGTTGCTTGCATATGACACCCGAGGAACACATATGTGTATTTTTACGTAACACAGAGAGAAACTACCTAATTATATCAAACTTTTAAAATTTTCTGAAATCGAAGTGTTATCTTGTCTTCTGCAACGGTTTATTTTGATGCACCCTGTATATATATTTTCAATGTTAGAACAAAAAAAAATGTTTTCATATTCTACACATCAGGATAGGTACGAAAGGCACAAATTAGCAGAAAAAGCGTAAAATAATGAAGTTAGAAACATATATTCTACATGAACAACTATAACCCTTACCTTTTCAATGAGATTACATGACGCTCACCTTCTGTCAAAAATTGATTCCAATTACCACAGAGCTATTCATTTTTTTTAATTTTCTTATTTCATGTAAAAATGTTGGCTGGCAACCGCCTAACAATATATTATATGTCATTATGTGCATATTGAATTGTTACTAATTGTCGTGTATTATAATCTATTTTGGTCTATATCTTAAGAACCATTTAACATATTTTCACGAAATAAAGCTCAAACTCGAGTACCAGCACTTCTCTCATAGCGGTCGCAAACCCGGGTCCCTATGGCTGAAAAAAATTACCTTATCCTGTACCATGTTTGTTACTACTTTATTCTTTTTTTCAAAATAACGCATATTTCACTGCATTTCCCTACACTGACACACCACTAGGTTCCTTGCATATGACACCCGAGGATCACATATGCGTATTTTTACGTAACACAAAGAGAAACTACCTAATTCTGTCAAACTTATATATTTTTCTGAAATCGAAGTGTTATCTTGTCTTCTTCAACGGGTTATTTTGATGCACCCTGTATATATATTTTCAATGTTCGAACAAAAAAAATGTTTTCATATTCTACACATCAGGATAGGTACGAAAGGCACAAATTAGCAGAAAAAGCATAAAATAATGAAGTTAGAAACAAATATTCTATATGAACGACTATAAGCCTTACCTTTTCTATGAGATCACATGACGCACACCTTCTGTCAAAAATTGATTCCAATTACCACGGAGCTATTGAATTTTGTTTTAATTTTCTTATTTCACGTAAAAATGTTGGCTGGCAACCGCCTAACAATATATTATATGTCATTATGTGCATATTGAATTGTTACTAATTGTCGTGTATTATAATCTATTTTGGTCTATATCTTAACAACCATTTAACATATTTTCACGAAATAAAGCTCAAACTCGAGTACCAGCACTTCTCTCATAGAGGTCGCAAACCCGGGTCCCTATGGCTGAAAAAAAGTACCTTATCCTGTACCATGTTTGTTACTACTTTATTCTTTTTTTCAAAATAACGCATATTTCACTGCATTTCCCTACACTGACACACCACTAGGTTGCTTGCATATCACACCCGAGGATCTCATATGCGTATTTTTACGTAACACAAAGAGAAACTACCTAATTCTATCAAACTTATATATTTTTCTGAAATCGAAGTGTTATTTTGTCTTCTGCAGCGCTATATTTTGATGCACCCTGTATATATATTTTCGATGTCAGAACAAAATATGTTGTTTTCATATTCTACACATCAGGATAGGTACGAAAAGCACAAATTAGCAGAATAAAAATAAAATAATGAAGTTAGAAACATATATTCTACATGAACGACTTTAACCCTTACCTTTTCAATGAGATCACATGACGCACACCTTCTGTCAAAAATTGATTCCAATTACCACGGAGCTATTCAATTTTGTTTTAATTTTCTTATTTCACGTAAAAATGTTGGCTGGCAACCGCCTAACAATATATTATATGTCATTATGTGCATATTGAATTGTTACTAATTGTCGTGTATTATAATCTGTTTTGGTCTATATCTTAAGAACCATTTAACATATTTTCACGAAATAAAGCTCAAACTCGAGTACCAGCACTTCTCTCATAGCGGTCGCAAACCCGGGTCTCTATGGCTGAAAAAAAGTACCTTATCCTGTACCATGTTTGTTACTACTTTATTCTTTTTTTCAAAATAACGCATATTTCACTGCATTTCCCTACACTGACACACCACTAGGTTGCTTGCATATGACACCCGAGGATCACATATGCGTATTTTTACGTAACACAAAGAGAAACTACCTAATTCTATCAAACTTATATATTTTTCTGAAATCGAAGTGTTATCTTGTCTTCTGCAACGGGTTATTTTGATGCACCCTGTATATATATCTTCAATGTTAGAACAAAAAAAATGTTTTCATATTCTACACATCAGGATAGGTACGAAAGGCACAAATTAGCAGAAAAAGCATAAAATAATGAAGTTAGAAACAAATATTCTATATGAACGACTATAACCCTTACCTTTTCTATGAGATCACATGACGCACACCTTCTGTCAAAAATTGATTCCAATTACCACGGAGCTATTCAATTTTGTTTTAATTTTCTTATTTCACGTAAAAATGTTGGCTGGCAACCGCCTAACAATATATTATATGTCATTATGTGCATATTGAATTGTTACTAATTGTCGTGTATTATAATCTATTTTGGTCTATATCTTAAGAACCATTTAACATATTTTCACGAAATAAAGCTCAAACTCGAGTACCAGCACTTCTCTCATAGAGGTCGCAAACCCGGGTCCCTATGGCTGAAAAAAAGTACCTTATCCTGTACCATGTTTGTTACTACTTTATTCTTTTTTTCAAAATAGAATTATATTGAACGCATATTTCACTGCATTTCCCTACACTGACACACCACTAGGTTGCTTGCATATGACACCCGAGGATCTCATATGCGTATTTTTACGTAACACAAAGAGAAACTACCTAATTCTATCAAACTTATATATTTTTCTGAAATCGAAGTGTTATTTTGTCTTCTGCAGCGCTATATTTTGATGCACCCTGTATATATATTTTCGATGTCAGAACAAAATATGTTGTTTTCATATTCTACACATCAGGATAGGTACGAAAAGCACAAATTAGCAGAATAAAAATAAAATAATGAAGTTAGAAACATATATTCTACATGAACGACTTTAACCCTTACCTTTCCAATGAGATCACATGACGCACACCTTCTGTCAAAAATTGATTCCAATTACCACGGAGCTATTCAATTTTGTTTTAATTTTCTTATTTCACGTAAAAATGTTGGCTGGCAACCGCCTAACAATATATTATATGTCATTATGTGCATATTGAATTGTTACTAATTGTCGTGTATTATAATCTATTTTGGTCTATATATTAAGAACCATTTAACATATTTTCACGAAATAAAGCTCAAACTCGAGTACCAGCACTTCTCTCATAGCGGTCGCAAACCCGGGTCCCTATGGCTGAAAAAAAGTACCTTATCCTGTACCATGTTTGTTACTACTTTATTCTTTTTTTCAAAATAACGCATATTTCACTGCATTTCCCTACACTGACACACCACTAGGTTGCTTGCATATGACACCCGAGGATCACATATGCGTATTTTTACGTAACACAAAGAGAAACTACCTAATTCTATCAAACTTATATATTTTTCTGAAATCGAAGTGTTATCTTGTCTTCTGCAACGGGTTATTTTGATGCACCCTGTATATATATCTTCAATGTTAGAACAAAAAAAAATGTTTTTATATTCTACACATCAGGATAGGTACGAAAGGCACAAATTAGCAGAAAAAGCATAAAATAATGAAGTTAGAAACAAATATTCTATATGAACGACTATAACCCTTACCTTTTCTATGAGATCACATGACGCACACCTTCTGTCAAAAATTGATTCCAATTACCACGGAGCTATTCAATTTTGTTTTAATTTTCTTATTTCACGTAAAAATGTTGGCTGGCAACCGCCTAACAATATATTATATGTCATTATGTGCATATTGAATTGATACTAATTGTCGTGTATTATAATCTATTTTGGTCTATATCTTAAGAACTATTTAACATATTTTCACGAAATAAAGCTCAAACTCGAGTACCAGCACTTCTCTCATAGAGGTCGCAAACCCGGGTCCCTATGGCTGAAAAAAAGTACCTTATCCTGTACCATGTTTGTTACTACTTTATTCTTTTTTTCAAAATAACGCATATTTCACTGCATTTCCCTACACTGACACACCACTAGGTTGCTTGCATATGACACCCGAGGATCTCATATGCGTATTTTTACGTAACACAAAGAGAAACTACCTAATTCTATCAAACTTATATATTTTTCTGAAATCGAAGTGTTATTTTGTCTTCTGCAGCGCTATATTTTGATGCACCCTGTATATATATTTTCGATGTCAGAACAAAATATGTTGTTTTCATATTCTACACATCAGGATAGGTACGAAAAGCACAAATTAGCAGAATAAAAATAAAATAATGAAGTTAGAAACATATATTCTACATGAACGACTTTAACCCTTACCTTTCCAATGAGATCACATGACGCACACCTTCTGTCAAAAATTGATTCCAATTACCACGGAGCTATTCAATTTTGTTTTAATTTTCTTATTTCACGTAAAAATGTTGGCTGGCAACCGCCTAACAATATATTATATGTCATTATGTGCATATTGAATTGTTACTAATTGTCGTGTATTATAATCTGTTTTGGTCTATATCTTAAGAACCATTTAACATATTTTCACGAAATAAAGCTCAAACTCGAGTACCAGCACTTCTCTCATAGCGGTAGCAAACCCGGGTCCCTATGTCTGAAACAAAGTACCTTATTCTCTACCATGTTTGTTACTACTTTATTCTTTTTTTCAAAATAACGCATATTTTACTGGATTTCCCTACACTGACACACCACTAGGTTGCTTGCATATGACACCCGAGGAACACATATGTGTATTTTTACGTAACACAGAGAGAAACTACCTAATTATATCAAACTTTTAAAATTTTCTGAAATCGAAGTGTTATCTTGTCTTCTGCAACGGTTTATTTTGATGCACCCTGTATATATATTTTCAATGTTAGAACAAAAAAAAATGTTTTCATATTCTACACATCAGGATAGGTACGAAAGGCACAAATTAGCAGAAAAAGCGTAAAATAATGAAGTTAGAAACATATATTCTACATGAACAACTATAACCCTTACCTTTTCAATGAGATTACATGACGCTCACCTTCTGTCAAAAATTGATTCCAATTACCACAGAGCTATTCATTTTTTTTAATTTTCTTATTTCATGTAAAAATGTTGGCTGGCAACCGCCTAACAATATATTATATGTCATTATGTGCATATTGAATTGTTACTAATTGTCGTGTATTATAATCTGTTTTGGTCTATATCTTAAGAACCATTTAACATATTTTCACGAAATAAAGCTCAAACTCGAGTACCAGCACTTCTCTCATAGCGGTCGCAAACCCGGGTCCCTATGGCTGAAAAAAATTACCTTATCCTGTACCATGTTTGTTACTACTTTATTCTTTTTTTCAAAATAACGCATATTTCACTGCATTTCCCTACACTGACACACCACTAGGTTCCTTGCATATGACACCCGAGGATCACATATGCGTATTTTTACGTAACACAAAGAGAAACTACCTAATTCTGTCAAACTTATATATTTTTCTGAAATCGAAGTGTTATCTTGTCTTCTTCAACGGGTTATTTTGATGCACCCTGTATATATATTTTCAATGTTCGAACAAAAAAAATGTTTTCATATTCTACACATCAGGATAGGTACGAAAGGCACAAATTAGCAGAAAAAGCATAAAATAATGAAGTTAGAAACAAATATTCTATATGAACGACTATAAGCCTTACCTTTTCTATGAGATCACATGACGCACACCTTCTGTCAAAAATTGATTCCAATTACCACGGAGCTATTGAATTTTGTTTTAATTTTCTTATTTCACGTAAAAATGTTGGCTGGCAACCGCCTAACAATATATTATATGTCATTATGTGCATATTGAATTGTTACTAATTGTCGTGTATTATAATCTATTTTGGTCTATATCTTAACAACCATTTAACATATTTTCACGAAATAAAGCTCAAACTCGAGTACCAGCACTTCTCTCATAGCGGTCGCAAACCCGGGTCCCTATGGCTGAAAAAAAGTACCTTATCCTGTACCATGTTTGTTACTACTTTATTCTTTTTTTCAAAATAACGCATATTTCACTGCATTTCCCTACACTGACACACCACTAGGTTGCTTGCATATGACACCCGAGGATCTCATATGCGTATTTTTACGTAACACAAAGAGAAACTACCTAATTCTATCAAACTTATATATTTTTCTGAAATCGAAGTGTTATTTTGTCTTCTGCAGCGCTATATTTTGATGCACCCTGTATATATATTTTCGATGTCAGAACAAAATATGTTGTTTTCATATTCTACACATCAGGATAGGTACGAAAAGCACAAATTAGCAGAATAAAAATAAAATAATGAAGTTAGAAACATATATTCTACATGAACGACTTTAACCCTTACCTTTCCAATGAGATCACATGACGCACACCTTCTGTCAAAAATTGATTCCAATTACCACGGAGCTATTCAATTTTGTTTTAATTTTCTTATTTCACGTAAAAATGTTGGCTGGCAACCGCCTAACAATATATTATATGTCATTATGTGCATATTGAATTGTTACTAATTGTCGTGTATTATAATCTATTTTGGTCTATATATTAAGAACCATTTAACATATTTTCACGAAATAAAGCTCAAACTCGAGTACCAGCACTTCTCTCATAGCGGTCGCAAACCCGGGTCCCTATGGCTGAAAAAAAGTACCTTATCCTGTACCATGTTTGTTACTACTTTATTCTTTTTTTCAAAATAACGCATATTTCACTGCATTTCCCTACACTGACACACCACTAGGTTGCTTGCATATGACACCCGAGGATCACATATGCGTATTTTTACGTAACACAAAGAGAAACTACCTAATTCTATCAAACTTATATATTTTTCTGAAATCGAAGTGTTATCTTGTCTTCTGCAACGGGTTATTTTGATGCACCCTGTATATATATCTTCAATGTTAGAACAAAAAAAAATGTTTTTATATTCTACACATCAGGATAGGTACGAAAGGCACAAATTAGCAGAAAAAGCATAAAATAATGAAGTTAGAAACAAATATTCTATATGAACGACTATAACCCTTACCTTTTCTATGAGATCACATGACGCACACCTTCTGTCAAAAATTGATTCCAATTACCACGGAGCTATTCAATTTTGTTTTAATTTTCTTATTTCACGTAAAAATGTTGGCTGGCAACCGCCTAACAATATATTATATGTCATTATGTGCATATTGAATTGTTACTAATTGTCGTGTATTATAATCTGTTTTGGTCTATATCTTAAGAACCATTTAACATATTTTCACGAAATAAAGCTCAAACTCGAGTACCAGCACTTCTCTCATAGCGGTAGCAAACCCGGGTCCCTATGTCTGAAACAAAGTACCTTATTCTCTACCATGTTTGTTACTACTTTATTCTTTTTTTCAAAATAACGCATATTTTACTGGATTTCCCTACACTGACACACCACTAGGTTGCTTGCATATGACACCCGAGGAACACATATGTGTATTTTTACGTAACACAGAGAGAAACTACCTAATTATATCAAACTTTTAAAATTTTCTGAAATCGAAGTGTTATCTTGTCTTCTGCAACGGTTTATTTTGATGCACCCTGTATATATATTTTCAATGTTAGAACAAAAAAAAATGTTTTCATATTCTACACATCAGGATAGGTACGAAAGGCACAAATTAGCAGAAAAAGCGTAAAATAATGAAGTTAGAAACATATATTCTACATGAACAACTATAACCCTTACCTTTTCAATGAGATTACATGACGCTCACCTTCTGTCAAAAATTGATTCCAATTACCACAGAGCTATTCATTTTTTTTAATTTTCTTATTTCATGTAAAAATGTTGGCTGGCAACCGCCTAACAATATATTATATGTCATTATGTGCATATTGAATTGTTACTAATTGTCGTGTATTATAATCTGTTTTGGTCTATATCTTAAGAACCATTTAACATATTTTCACGAAATAAAGCTCAAACTCGAGTACCAGCACTTCTCTCATAGCGGTCGCAAACCCGGGTCCCTATGGCTGAAAAAAATTACCTTATCCTGTACCATGTTTGTTACTACTTTATTCTTTTTTTCAAAATAACGCATATTTCACTGCATTTCCCTACACTGACACACCACTAGGTTCCTTGCATATGACACCCGAGGATCACATATGCGTATTTTTACGTAACACAAAGAGAAACTACCTAATTCTGTCAAACTTATATATTTTTCTGAAATCGAAGTGTTATCTTGTCTTCTTCAACGGGTTATTTTGATGCACCCTGTATATATATTTTCAATGTTCGAACAAAAAAAATGTTTTCATATTCTACACATCAGGATAGGTACGAAAGGCACAAATTAGCAGAAAAAGCATAAAATAATGAAGTTAGAAACAAATATTCTATATGAACGACTATAAGCCTTACCTTTTCTATGAGATCACATGACGCACACCTTCTGTCAAAAATTGATTCCAATTACCACGGAGCTATTGAATTTTGTTTTAATTTTCTTATTTCACGTAAAAATGTTGGCTGGCAACCGCCTAACAATATATTATATGTCATTATGTGCATATTGAATTGTTACTAATTGTCGTGTATTATAATCTATTTTGGTCTATATCTTAACAACCATTTAACATATTTTCACGAAATAAAGCTCAAACTCGAGTACCAGCACTTCTCTCATAGCGGTCGCAAACCCGGGTCCCTATGGCTGAAAAAAAGTACCTTATCCTGTACCATGTTTGTTACTACTTTATTCTTTTTTTCAAAATAACGCATATTTCACTGCATTTCCCTACACTGACACACCACTAGGTTGCTTGCATATGACACCCGAGGATCTCATATGCGTATTTTTACGTAACACAAAGAGAAACTACCTAATTCTATCAAACTTATATATTTTTCTGAAATCGAAGTGTTATTTTGTCTTCTGCAGCGCTATATTTTGATGCACCCTGTATATATATTTTCGATGTCAGAACAAAATATGTTGTTTTCATATTCTACACATCAGGATAGGTACGAAAAGCACAAATTAGCAGAATAAAAATAAAATAATGAAGTTAGAAACATATATTCTACATGAACGACTTTAACCCTTACCTTTCCAATGAGATCACATGACGCACACCTTCTGTCAAAAATTGATTCCAATTACCACGGAGCTATTCAATTTTGTTTTAATTTTCTTATTTCACGTAAAAATGTTGGCTGGCAACCGCCTAACAATATATTATATGTCATTATGTGCATATTGAATTGTTACTAATTGTCGTGTATTATAATCTATTTTGGTCTATATATTAAGAACCATTTAACATATTTTCACGAAATAAAGCTCAAACTCGAGTACCAGCACTTCTCTCATAGCGGTCGCAAACCCGGGTCCCTATGGCTGAAAAAAAGTACCTTATCCTGTACCATGTTTGTTACTACTTTATTCTTTTTTTCAAAATAACGCATATTTCACTGCATTTCCCTACACTGACACACCACTAGGTTGCTTGCATATGACACCCGAGGATCACATATGCGTATTTTTACGTAACACAAAGAGAAACTACCTAATTCTATCAAACTTATATATTTTTCTGAAATCGAAGTGTTATCTTGTCTTCTGCAACGGGTTATTTTGATGCACCCTGTATATATATCTTCAATGTTAGAACAAAAAAAAATGTTTTTATATTCTACACATCAGGATAGGTACGAAAGGCACAAATTAGCAGAAAAAGCATAAAATAATGAAGTTAGAAACAAATATTCTATATGAACGACTATAACCCTTACCTTTTCTATGAGATCACATGACGCACACCTTCTGTCAAAAATTGATTCCAATTACCACGGAGCTATTCAATTTTGTTTTAATTTTCTTATTTCACGTAAAAATGTTGGCTGGCAACCGCCTAACAATATATTATATGTCATTATGTGCATATTGAATTGTTACTAATTGTCATGTATTATAATCTATTTTGGTCTATATCTTAAGAACCATTTAACATATTTTCACGAAATAAAGCTCAAACTCGAGTACCAGCACTTCTCTCATAGAGGTCGCAAACCCGGGTCCCTATGGCTGAAAAAAAGTACCTTATCCTGTACCATGTTTGTTACTACTTTATTCTTTTTTTCAAAATAACGCATATTTCACTGCATTTCCCTACACTGACACACCACTAGGTTGCTTGCATATGACACCCGAGGATCTCATATGCGTATTTTTACGTAACACAAAGAGAAACTACCTAATTCTATCAAACTTATATATTTTTCTGAAATCGAAGTGTTATTTTGTCTTCTGCAGCGCTATATTTTGATGCACCCTGTATATATATTTTCGATGTCAGAACAAAATATGTTGTTTTCATATTCTACACATCAGGATAGGTACGAAAAGCACAAATTAGCAGAATAAAAATAAAATAATGAAGTTAGAAACATATATTCTACATGAACGACTTTAACCCTTACCTTTCCAATGAGATCACATGACGCACACCTTCTGTCAAAAATTGATTCCAATTACCACGGAGCTATTCAATTTTGTTTTAATTTTCTTATTTCACGTAAAAATGTTGGCTGGCAACCGCCTAACAATATATTATATGTCATTATGTGCATATTGAATTGTTACTAATTGTCGTGTATTATAATCTGTTTTGGTCTATATCTTAAGAACCATTTAACATATTTTCACGAAATAAAGCTCAAACTCGAGTACCAGCACTTCTCTCATAGCGGTAGCAAACACGGGTCCCTATGTCTGAAACAAAGTACCTTATTCTCTACCATGTTTGTTACTACTTTATTCTTTTTTTCAAAATAACGCATATTTTACTGGATTTCCCTACACTGACACACCACTAGGTTCCTTGCATATGACACCCGAGGATCACATATGCGTATTTTTACGTAACACAAAGAGAAACTACCTAATTCTGTCAAACTTATATATTTTTCTGAAATCGAAGTGTTATCTTGTCTTCTTCAACGGGTTATTTTTTGCACCCTGTATATATATTTTCAATGTTAGAACAAAAAAAAATGTTTTCATATTCTACACATCAGGATAGGTACGAAAGGCACAAATTAGCAGAAAAAGCGTAAAATAATGAAGTTAGAAACATATATTCTACATGAACAACTATAACCCTTACCTTTTCAATGAGATTACATGACGCTCACCTTCTGTCAAAAATTGATTCCAATTACCACAGAGCTATTCATTTTTTTTAATTTTCTTATTTCATGTAAAAATGTTGGCTGGCAACCGCCTAACAATATATTATATGTCATTATGTGCATATTGAATTGTTACTAATTGTCGTGTATTATAATCTAATTTGGTCTATATCTTAAGAACCATTTAACATATTTTCACGAAATAAAGCTCAAACTCGAGTACCAGCACTTCTCTCATAGCGGTCGCAAACCCGGGTCCCTATGGCTGAAAAAAAGTACCTTATCCTGTACCATGTTTGTTACTACTTTATTCTTTTTTTCAAAATAACGCATATTTCACTGCATTTCCCTACACTGACACACCACTAGGTTCCTTGCATATGACACCCGAGGATCACATATGCGTATTTTTACGTAACACAAAGAGAAACTACCTAATTCTGTCAAACTTATATATTTTTCTGAAATCGAAGTGTTATCTTGTCTTCTTCAACGGGTTATTTTTTGCACCCTGTATATATATTTTCAATGTTCGAACAAAAAAAATGTTTTCATATTCTACACATCAGGATAGGTACGAAAGGCACAAATTAGCAGAAAAAGCATAAAATAATGAAGTTAGAAACAAATATTCTATATGAACGACTATAAGCCTTACCTTTTCTATGAGATCACATGACGCACACCTTCTGTCAAAAATTGATTCCAATTACCACGGAGCTATTGAATTTTGTTTTAATTTTCTTATTTCACGTAAAAATGTTGGCTGGCAACCGCCTAACAATATATTATATGTCATTATGTGCATATTGAATTGTTACTAATTGTCGTGTATTATAATCTATTTTGGTCTATATCTTAACAACCATTTAACATATTTTCACGAAATAAAGCTCAAACTCGAGTACCAGCACTTCTCTCATAGAGGTCGCAAACCCGGGTCCCTATGGCTGAAAAAAAGTACCTTATCCTGTACCATGTTTGTTACTACTTTATTCTTTTTTTCAAAATAACGCATATTTTACTGGATTTCATTACACTGACACACCACTAGGTTGCTTGCATATGACACCCGAGGAACACATATGTGTATTTTTACGTAACACAGAGAGAAACTACCTAATTATATCAAACTTTTAAAATTTTCTGAAATCGAAGTGTTATCTTGTCTTCTGCAACGGTTTATTTTGATGCACCCTGTATATATATTTTCAATGTTAGAACAAAAAAAAATGTTTTCATATTCTACACATCAGGATAGGTACGAAAGGCACAAATTAGCAGAAAAAGCGTAAAATAATGAAGTTAGAAACATATATTCTACATGAACAACTATAACCCTTACCTTTTCAATGAGATTACATGACGCTCACCTTCTGCCAAAAATTGATTCCAATTACCACAGAGCTATTCATTTTTTTTAATTTTCTTATTTCATGTAAAAATGTTGGCTGGCAACCGCCTAACAATATATTATATGTCATTATGTGCATATTGAATTGTTACTAATTGTCGTGTATTATAATCTATTTTGGTCTATATCTTAAGAACCATTTAACATATTTTCACGAAATAAAGCTCAAACTCGAGTACCAGCACTTCTCTCATAGCGGTCGCAAACCCGGGTCCCTATGGCTGAAAAAAATTACCTTATCCTGTACCATGTTTGTTACTACTTTATTCTTTTTTTCAAAATAACGCATATTTCACTGCATTTCCCTACACTGACACACCACTAGGTTCCTTGCATATGACACCCGAGGATCACATATGCGTATTTTTACGTAACACAAAGAGAAACTACCTAATTCTGTCAAACTTATATATTTTTCTGAAATCGAAGTGTTATCTTGTCTTCTGCAACGGGTTATTTTGATGCACCCTGTATATATATTTTCAATGTTCGAACAAAAAAAATGTTTTCATATTCTACACATCAGGATAGGTACGAAAGGCACAAATTAGCAGAAAAAGCATAAAATAATGAAGTTAGAAACAAATATTCTATATGAACGACTATAACCCTTACCTTTTCTATGAGATCACATGACGCACACCTTCTGTCAAAAATTGATTCCAATTACCACGGAGCTATTCAATTTTGTTTTAATTTTCTTATTTCACGTAAAAATGTTGGCTGGCAACCGCCTAACAATATATTATATGCCATTATGTGCATATTGAATTGTTACTAATTGTCGTGTATTATAATCTATTTTGGTCTATATCTTAACAACCATTTAACATATTTTCACGAAATAAAGCTCAAACTCGAGTACCAGCACTTCTCTCATAGAGGTCGCAAACCCGGGTCCCTATGGCTGAAAAAAAGTACCTTATCCTGTACCATGTTTGTTACTACTTTATTCTTTTTTTCAAAATAACGCATATTTCACTGCATTTCCCTACACTGACACACCACTAGGTTGCTTGTATATCACACCCGAGGATCTCATATGCGTATTTTTACGTAACACAAAGAGAAACTACCTAATTCTATCAAACTTATATATTTTTCTGAAATCGAAGTGTTATTTTGTCTTCTGCAGCGCTATATTTTGATGCACCCTGTATATATATTTTCGATGTCAGAACAAAATATGTTGTTTTCATATTCTACACATCAGGATAGGTACGAAAAGCACAAATTAGCAGAATAAAAATAAAATAATGAAGTTAGAAACATATATTCTACATGAACGACTTTAACCCTTACCTTTTCAATGAGATCACATGACGCACACCTTCTGTCAAAAATTGATTCCAATTACCACGGAGCTATTCAATTTTGTTTTAATTTTCTTATTTCACGTAAAAATGTTGGCTGGCAACCGCCTAACAATATATTATATGTCATTATGTGCATATTGAATTGTTACTAATTGTCGTGTATTATAATCTGTTTTGGTCTATATCTTAAGAACCATTTAACATATTTTCACGAAATAAAGCTCAAACTCGAGTACCAGCACTTCTCTCATAGCGGTCGCAAACCCGGGTCCCTATGGCTGAAAAAAAGTACCTTATCCTGTACCATGTTTGTTACTACTTTATTCTTGTTTTCAAAATAACGCATATTTCACTGCATTTCCCTACACTGACACACCACTAGGTTGCTTGCATATGACACCCGAGGATCTCATATGCGTATTTTTACGTAACACAAAGAGAAACTACCTAATTCTATCAAACTTATATATTTTTCTGAAATCGAAGTGTTATTTTGTCTTCTGCAGCGCTATATTTTGATGCACCCTGTATATATATTTTCGATGTCAGAACAAAATATGTTGTTTTCATATTCTACACATCAGGATAGGTACGAAAAGCACAAATTAGCAGAATAAAAATAAAATAATGAAGTTAGAAACATATATTCTACATGAACGACTTTAACCCTTACCTTTCCAATGAGATCACATGACGCACACCTTCTGTCAAAAATTGATTCCAATTACCACGGAGCTATTCAATTTTGTTTTAATTTTCTTATTTCACGTAAAAATGTTGGCTGGCAACCGCCTAACAATATATTATATGTCATTATGTGCATATTGAATTGTTACTAATTGTCGTGTATTATAATCTATTTTGGTCTATATATTAAGAACCATTTAACATATTTTCACGAAATAAAGCTCAAACTCGAGTACCAGCACTTCTCTCATAGCGGTCGCAAACCCGGGTCCCTATGGCTGAAAAAAAGTACCTTATCCTGTACCATGTTTGTTACTACTTTATTCTTTTTTTCAAAATAACGCATATTTCACGGCATTTCCCTACACTGACACACCACTAGGTTGCTTGCATATGACACCCGAGGATCACATATGCGTATTTTTACGTAACACAAAGAGAAACTACCTAATTCTATCAAACTTATATATTTTTCTGAAATCGAAGTGTTATCTTGTCTTCTGCAACGGGTTATTTTGATGCACCCTGTATATATATCTTCAATGTTAGAACAAAAAAAATGTTTTCATATTCTACACATCAGGATAGGTACGAAAGGCACAAATTAGCAGAAAAAGCATAAAATAATGAAGTTAGAAACAAATATTCTATATGAACGACTATAACCCTTACCTTTTCTATGAGATCACATGACGCACACCTTCTGTCAAAAATTGATTCCAATTACCACGGAGCTATTCAATTTTGTTTTAATTTTCTTATTTCACGTAAAAATGTTGGCTGGCAACCGCCTAACAATATATTATATGTCATTATGTGCATATTGAATTGTTACTAATTGTCGTGTATTATAATCTATTTTGGTCTATATCTTAAGAACCATTTAACATATTTTCACGAAATAAAGCTCAAACTCGAGTACCAGCACTTCTCTCATAGAGGTCGCAAACCCGGGTCCCTATGGCTGAAAAAAAGTACCTTATCCTGTACCATGTTTGTTACTACTTTATTCTTTTTTTCAAAATAACGCATATTTCACTGCATTTCCCTACACTGACACACCACTAGGTTGCTTGCATATGACACCCGAGGATCTCATATGCGTATTTTTACGTAACACAAAGAGAAACTACCTAATTCTATCAAACTTATATATTTTTCTGAAATCGAAGTGTTATTTTGTCTTCTGCAGCGCTATATTTTGATGCACCCTGTATATATATTTTCGATGTCAGAACAAAATATGTTGTTTTCATATTCTACACATCAGGATAGGTACGAAAAGCACAAATTAGCAGAATAAAAATAAAATAATGAAGTTAGAAACATATATTCTACATGAACGACTTTAACCCTTACCTTTTCAATGAGATCACATGACGCACACCTTCTGTCAAAAATTGATTCCAATTACCACGGAGCTATTCAATTTTGTTTTAATTTTCTTATTTCACGTAAAAATGTTGGCTGGCAACCGCCTAACAATATATTATATGTCATTATGTGCATATTGAATTGTTACTAATTGTCGTGTATTATAATCTGTTTTGGTCTATATCTTAAGAACCATTTAACATATTTTCACGAAATAAAGCTCAAACTCGAGTACCAGCACTTCTCTCATAGCGGTCGCAAACCCGGGTCCCTATGGCTGAAAAAAAGTACCTTATCCTGTACCATGTTTGTTACTACTTTATTCTTTTTTTCAAAATAACGCATATTTCACTGCATTTCCCTACACTGACACACCACTAGGTTGCTTGCATATGACACCCGAGGATCACATATGCGTATTTTTACGTAACACAAAGAGAAACTACCTAATTCTATCAAACTTATATATTTTTCTGAAATCGAAGTGTTATCTTGTCTTCTGCAACGGGTTATTTTGATGCACCCTGTATATATATCTTGAATGTTAGAACAAAAAAAAATGTTTTCATATTCTACACATCAGGATAGGTACGAAAGGCACAAATTAGCAGAAAAAGCATAAAATAATGAAGTTAGAAACAAATATTCTATATGAACGACTATAACCCTTACCTTTTCTATGAGATCACATGACGCACACCTTCTGTCAAAAATTGATTCCAATTACCACGGAGCTATTCAATTTTGTTTTAATTTTCTTATTTCACGTAAAAATGTTGGCTGGCAACCGCCTAACAATATATTATATGTCATTATGTGCATATTGAATTGTTACTAATTGTCGTGTATTATAATCTATTTTGGTCTATATCTTAACAACCATTTAACATATTTTCACGAAATAAAGCTCAAACTCGAGTACCAGCACTTCTCTCATAGAGGTCGCAAACCCGGGTCCCTATGGCTGAAAAAAGTACCTTATCCTGTACCATGTTTGTTACTACTTTATTCTTTTTTTCAAAATAACGCATATTTCACTGCATTTCCCTACACTGACACACCACTAGGTTGCTTGCATATGACACCCGAGGATCTCATATGCGTATTTTTACGTAACACAAAGAGAAACTACCTAATTCTATCAAACTTATATATTTTTCTGAAATCGAAGTGTTATTTTGTCTTCTGCAGCGCTATATTTTGATGCACCCTGTATATATATTTTCGATGTCAGAACAAAAAAAATGTTTTCATATTCTACACATCAGGATAGGTACGAAAAGCACAAATTAGCAGAATAAAAATAAAATAATGAAGTTAGAAACATATATTCTACATGAACGACTTTAACCCTTACCTTTCCAATGAGATCACATGACGCACACCTTCTGTCAAAAATTGATTCCAATTACCACGGAGCTATTCAATTTTGTTTTAATTTTCTTATTTCACGTAAAAATGTTGGCTGGCAACCGCCTAACAATATATTATATGTCATTATGTGCATATTGAATTGTTACTAATTGTCGTGTATTATAATCTGTTTTGGTCTATATCTTAAGAACCATTTAACATATTTTCACGAAATAAAGCTCAAACTCGAGTACCAGCACTTCTCTCATAGCGGTAGCAAACCCGGGTCCCTATGGCTGAAACAAAGTACCTTATTCTCTACCATGTTTGTTACTACTTTATTCTTTTTTTCAAAATAACGCATATTTTACTGGATTTCATTACACTGACACACCACTAGGTTGCTTGCATATGACACCCGAGGAACACATATGTGTATTTTTACGTAACACAGAGAGAAACTACCTAATTATATCAAACTTTTAAAATTTTCTGAAATCGAAGTGTTATCTTGTCTTCTGCAACGGTTTATTTTGATGCACCCTGTATATATATTTTCAATGTTAGAACAAAAAAAAATGTTTTCATATTCTACACATCAGGATAGGTACGAAAGGCACAAATTAGCAGAAAAAGCGTAAAATAATGAAGTTAGAAACATATATTCTACATGAACAACTATAACCCTTACCTTTTCAATGAGATTACATGACGCTCACCTTCTGCCAAAAATTGATTCCAATTACCACAGAGCTATTCATTTTTTTTAATTTTCTTATTTCATGTAAAAATGTTGGCTGGCAACCGCCTAACAATATATTATATGTCATTATGTGCATATTGAATTGTTACTAATTGTCGTGTATTATAATCTATTTTGGTCTATATATTAAGAACCATTTAACATATTTTCACGAAATAAAGCTCAAACTCGAGTACCAGCACTTCTCTCATAGAGGTCGCAAACCCGGGTCCCTATGGCTGAAAAAAAGTACCTTATCCTGTACCATGTTTGTTACTACTTTATTCTTTTTTTCAAAATAACGCATATTTCACTGCATTTCCCTACACTGACACACCACTAGGTTCCTTGCATATGACACCCGAGGATCACATATGCGTATTTTTACGTAACACAAAGAGAAACTACCTAATTCTGTCAAACTTATATATTTTTCTGAAATCGAAGTGTTATCTTGTCTTCTGCAACGGGTTATTTTGATGCACCCTGTATATATATTTTCAATGTTCGAACAAAAAAAATGTTTTCATATTCTACACATCAGGATAGGTACGAAAGGCACAAATTAGCAGAAAAAGCATAAAATAATGAAGTTAGAAACAAATATTCTATATGAACGACTATAACCCTTACCTTTTCTATGAGATCACATGACGCACACCTTCTGTCAAAAATTGATTCCAATTACCACGGAGCTATTCAATTTTGTTTTAATTTTCTTATTTCACGTAAAAATGTTGGCTGGCAACCGCCTAACAATATATTATATGCCATTATGTGCATATTGAATTGTTACTAATTGTCGTGTATTATAATCTATTTTGGTCTATATCTTAACAACCATTTAACATATTTTCACGAAATAAAGCTCAAACTCGAGTACCAGCACTTCTCTCATAGAGGTCGCAAACCCGGGTCCCTATGGCTGAAAAAAAGTACCTTATCCTGTACCATGTTTGTTACTACTTTATTCTTTTTTTCAAAATAACGCATATTTCACTGCATTTCCCTACACTGACACACCACTAGGTTGCTTGCATATGACACCCGAGGATCACATATGCGTATTTTTACGTAACACAAAGAGAAACTACCTAATTCTATCAAACTTATATATTTTTCTGAAATCGAAGTGTTATTTTGTCTTCTGCAGCGCTATATTTTGATGCACCCTGTATATATATTTTCGATGTCAGAACAAAATATGTTGTTTTCATATTCTACACATCAGGATATGTACGAAAAGCGCAAATTAGCAGAATAAAAATAAAATAATGAAATTAGAAACATATATTCTACATGAACGACTTTAACCCTTACCTTTTCAATGAGATCACATGACGCACACCTTCTGTCAAAAATTGATTCCAATTACCACGGAGCTATTCAATTTTGTTTTAATTTTCTTATTTCACGTAAAAATGTTGGCTGGCAACCGCCTAACAATATATTATATGTCATTATGTGCATATTGAATTGTTACTAATTGTCGTGTATTATAATCTGTTTTGGTCTATATCTTATGAACCATTTAACATATTTTCACGAAATAAAGCTCAAACTCGAGTACCAGCACTTCTCTCATAGAGGTCGCAAACCCGGGTCCCTATGGCTGAAAAAAAGTACCTTATCCTGTACCATGTTTGTTACTACTTTATTCTTTTTTTCAAAATAACGCATATTTCACTGCATTTCCCTACACTGACACACCACTAGGTTGCTTGCATATCACACCCGAGGATCTCATATGCGTATTTTTACGTAACACAAAGAGAAACTACCTAATTCTATCAAACTTATATATTTTTCTGAAATCGAAGTGTTATTTTGTCTTCTGCAGCGCTATATTTTGATGCACCCTGTATATATATTTTCGATGTCAGAACAAAATATGTTGTTTTCATATTCTACACATCAGGATAGGTACGAAAAGCACAAATTAGAAGAATAAAAATAAAATAATGAAGTTAGAAACATATATTCTACATGAACGACTTTAACCCTTACCTTTTCAATGAGATCACATGACGCACACCTTCTGTCAAAAATTGATTCCAATTACCACGGAGCTATTCAATTTTGTTTTAATTTTCTTATTTCACGTAAAAATGTTGGCTGGCAACCGCCTAACAATATATTATATGTCATTATGTGCATATTGAATTGTTACTAATTGTCGTGTATTATAATCTGTTTTGGTCTATATCTTAAGAACCATTTAACATATTTTCACGAAATAAAGCTCAAACTCGAGTACCAGCACTTCTCTCATAGCGGTCGCAAACCCGGGTCCCTATGGCTGAAAAAAAGTACCTTATCCTGTACCATGTTTGTTACTACTTTATTCTTTTTTTCAAAATAACGCATATTTCACTGCATTTCCCTACACTGACACACCACTAGGTTGCTTGCATATGACACCCGAGGATCACATATGCGTATTTTTACGTAACACAAAGAGAAACTACCTAATTCTATCAAACTTATATATTTTTCTGAAATCGAAGTGTTATCTTGTCTTCTGCAACGGGTTATTTTGATGCACCCTGTATATATATTTTCAATGTTAGAACAAAAAAAATGTTTTCATATTCTACACATCAGGATAGGTACGAAAGGCACAAATTAGCAGAAAAGCATAAAATAATGAAGTTAGAAACAAATATTCTATATGAACGACTATAACCCTTACCTTTTCTATGAGATCACATGACGCACACCTTCTGTCAAAAATTGATACCAATTACCACGGAGCTATTAAATTTTGTTTTAATTTTCTTATTTCACGTAAAAATGTTGGCTGGCAACCGCCTAACAATATATTATATGTCATTATGTGCATATTGAATTGTTACTAATTGTCGTGTATTATAATCTATTTTGGTCTATATCTTAAGAACCATTTAACATATTTTCACGAAATAAAGCTCAAACTCGAGTACCAGCACTTCTCTCATAGAGGTCGCAAACCCGGGTCCCTATGGCTGAAAAAAAGTACCTTATCCTGTACCATGTTTGTTACTACTTTATTCTTTTTTTCAAAATAACGCATATTTCACTGCATTTCCCTACACTGACACACCACTAGGTTGCTTGCATATCACACCCGAGGATCTCATATGCGTATTTTTACGTAACACAAAGAGAAACTACCTAATTCTATCAAACTTATATATTTTTCTGAAATCGAAGTGTTATTTTGTCTTCTGCAGCGCTATATTTTGATGCACCCTGTATATATATTTTCGATGTCAGAACAAAATATGTTGTTTTCATATTCTACACATCAGGATAGGTACGAAAAGCACAAATTAGCAGAATAAAAATAAAATAATGAAGTTAGAAACATATATTCTACATGAACGACTTTAACCCTAACCTTTTCAATGAGATCACATGACGCACACCTTCTGTCAAAAATTGATTCCAATTACCACGGAGCTATTCAATTTTGTTTTAATTTTCTTATTTCACGTAAAAATGTTGGCTGGCAACCGCCTAACAATATATTATATGTCATTATGTGCATATTGAATTGTTACTAATTGTCGTGTATTATAATCTGTTTTGGTCTATATCTTAAGAACCATTTAACATATTTTCACGAAATAAAGCTCAAACTCGAGTACCAGCACTTCTCTCATAGCGGTCGCAAACCCGGGTCCCTATGGCTGAAAAAAAGTACGTTATCCTGTACTATGTTTGTTACTACTTTATTCTTTTTTTCAAAATAACGCATATTTCACTGCATTTCCCTACACTGACACACCACTAGGTTGCTTGCATATGACACCCGAGGAACACATATGTGTATTTTTACGTAACACAAAGAGAAACTACCTAATTATATCAAACTTTTAAAATTTTCTGAAATCGAAGTGTTATCTTGTCTTCTGCAACGGTTTATTTTGATGCACCCTGTATATATATTTGCAATGTTAGAACAAAAAAAATGTTTTCATATTCTACACATCAGGATAGGTACGAAAGGCACAAATTAGCAGAAAAAGCGTAAAATAATGAAGTTAGAAACATATATTCTACATGAACAACTATAACCCTTACCTTTTCTATGAGATTACATGACGCTCACCTTCTGCCAAAAATTGATTCCAATTACCACAGAGCTATTCATTTTTTTTAATTTTCTTATTTCATGTAAAAATGTTGGCTGGCAACCGCCTAACAATATATTATATGTCATTATGTGCATATTGAATTGTTACTAATTGTCGTGTATTATAATCTATTTTGGTCTATATATTAAGAACCATTTAACATATTTTCACGAAATAAAGCTCAAACTCGAGTACCAGCACTTCTCTCATAGCGGTCGCAAACCCGGGTCCCCATGGCTGAAAAAAAGTACCTTATCCTGTACCATGTTTGTTACTACTTTATTCTTTTTTTCAAAATAACGCATATTTCACTGCATTTCCCTACACTGACACACCACTAGGTTGCTTGCATATGACACCTGAGGATCACATATGCGTATTTTTACGTAACACAAAGAGAAACTACCTAATTCTATCAAACTTATATATTTTTCTGAAATCGAAGTGTTATTTTGTCTTCTGCAGCGCTATATTTTGATGCACCCTGTATATATATTTTCGATGTCAGAACAAAATATGTTGTTTTCATATTCTACACATCAGGATATGTACGAAAAGCGCAAATTAGCAGAATAAAAATAAAATAATGAAATTAGAAACATATATTCTACATGAACGACTTTAACCCTTACCTTTTCAATGAGATCACATGACGCACACCTTCTGTCAAAAATTGATTCCAATTACCACGGAGCTATTCAATTTTGTTTTAATTTTCTCATTTCACGTAAAAATGTTGGCTGGCAACCGCCTAACAATATATTATATGTCATTATGTGCATATTGAATTGTTACTAATTGTCGTGTATTATAATCTGTTTTGGTCTATATCTTAAGAACCATTTAACATATTTTCACGAAATAAAGCTCAAACTCGAGTACCAGCACTTCTCTCATAGAGGTCGCAAACCCAGGTCCCTATGGCTGAAAAAAAGTACCTTATCCTGTACCATGTTTGTTACTACTTTATTCTTTTTTTCAAAATAACGCATATTTCACTGCATTTCCCTACACTGACACACCACTAGGTTGCTTGCATATCACACCCGAGGATCTCATATGCGTATTTTTACGTAACACAAAGAGAAACTACCTAATTCTATCAAACTTATATATTTTTCTGAAATCGAAGTGTTATTTTGTCTTCTGCAGCGCTATATTTTGATGCACCCTGTATATAGGCCTATATTTTCGATGTCAGAACAAAATATGTTGTTTTCATATTCTACACATCAGGATAGGTACGAAAAGCACAAATTAGAAGAATAAAAATAAAATAATGAAGTTAGAAACATATATTCTACATGAACGACTTTAACCCTTACCTTTTCAATGAGATCACATGACGCACACCTTCTGTCAAAAATTGATTCCAATTACCACGGAGCTATTCAATTTTGTTTTAATTTTCTTATTTCACGTAAAAATGTTGGCTGGCAACCGCCTAACAATATATTATATGTCATTATGTGCATATTGAATTGTTACTAATTGTCGTGTATTATAATCTATTTTGGTCTATATCTTAAGAACCATTTAACATATTTTCACGAAATAAAGCTCAAACTCGAGTACCAGCACTTCTCTCATAGAGGTCGCAAACCCGGGTCCCTATGGCTGAAAAAAAGTACCTTATCCTGTACCATGTTTGTTACTACTTTATTCTTTTTTTCAAAATAACGCATATTTCACTGCATTTCCCTACACTGACACACCACTAGGTTGCTTGCATATCACACCCGAGGATTTCATATGCGTATTTTTACGTAACACAAAGAGAAACTACCTAATTCTATCAAACTTATATATTTTTCTGAAATCGAAGTGTTATTTTGTCTTCTGCAGCGCTATATTTTGATGCACCCTGTATATATATTTTCGATGTCAGAACAAAATATGTTGTTTTCATATTCTACACATCAGGATAGGTACGAAAAGCACAAATTAGCAGAATAAAAATAAAATAATGAAGTTAGAAACATATATTCTACATGAACGACTTTAACCCTTACCTTTTCAATGAGATCACATGACGCACACCTTCTGTCAAAAATTGATTCCAATTACCACGGAGCTATTCAATTTTGTTTTAATTTTCTTATTTCACGTAAAAATGTTGGCCGGCAACCGCCTAACAATATATTATATGTCATTATGTGCATATTGAATTGTTACTAATTGTCGTGTATTATAATCTGTTTTGGTCTATATCTTAAGAACCATTTAACATATTTTCACGAAATAAAGCTCAAACTCGAGTACCAGCACTTCTCTCATAGCGGTCGCAAACCCGGGTCCCTATGGCTGAAAAAAAGTACGTTATCCTGTACTATGTTTGTTACTACTTTATTCTTTTTTTCAAAATAACGCATATTTCACTGCATTTCCCTACACTGACACACCACTAGGTTGCTTGCATATGACACCCGAGGAACACATATGTGTATTTTTACGTAACACAAAGAGAAACTACCTAATTATATCAAACTTTTAAAATTTTCTGAAATCGAAGTGTTATCTTGTCTTCTGCAACGGTTTATTTTGATGCACCCTGTATATATATTTGCAATGTTAGAACAAAAAAAATGTTTTCATATTCTACACATCAGGATAGGTACGAAAGGCACAAATTAGCAGAAAAAGCGTAAAATAATGAAGTTAGAAACATATATTCTACATGAACAACTATAACCCTTACCTTTTCTATGAGATTACATGACGCTCACCTTCTGCCAAAAATTGATTCCAATTACCACAGAGCTATTCATTTTTTTTAATTTTCTTATTTCATGTAAAAATGTTGGCTGGCAACCGCCTAACAATATATTATATGTCATTATGTGCATATTGAATTGTTACTAATTGTCGTGTATTATAATCTATTTTGGTCTATATATTAAGAACCATTTAACATATTTTCACGAAATAAAGCTCAAACTCGAGTACCAGCACTTCTCTCATAGCGGTCGCAAACCCGGGTCCCCATGGCTGAAAAAAAGTACCTTATCCTGTACCATGTTTGTTACTACTTTATTCTTTTTTTCAAAATAACGCATATTTCACTGCATTTCCCTACACTGACACACCACTAGGTTGCTTGCATATGACACCTGAGGATCACATATGCGTATTTTTACGTAACACAAAGAGAAACTACCTAATTCTATCAAACTTATATATTTTTCTGAAATCGAAGTGTTATTTTGTCTTCTGCAGCGCTATATTTTGATGCACCCTGTATATATATTTTCGATGTCAGAACAAAATATGTTGTTTTCATATTCTACACATCAGGATATGTACGAAAAGCGCAAATTAGCAGAATAAAAATAAAATAATGAAATTAGAAACATATATTCTACATGAACGACTTTAACCCTTACCTTTTCAATGAGATCACATGACGCACACCTTCTGTCAAAAATTGATTCCAATTACCACGGAGCTATTCAATTTTGTTTTAATTTTCTCATTTCACGTAAAAATGTTGGCTGGCAACCGCCTAACAATATATTATATGTCATTATGTGCATATTGAATTGTTACTAATTGTCGTGTATTATAATCTGTTTTGGTCTATATCTTAAGAACCATTTAACATATTTTCACGAAATAAAGCTCAAACTCGAGTACCAGCACTTCTCTCATAGAGGTCGCAAACCCAGGTCCCTATGGCTGAAAAAAAGTACCTTATCCTGTACCATGTTTGTTACTACTTTATTCTTTTTTTCAAAATAACGCATATTTCACTGCATTTCCCTACACTGACACACCACTAGGTTGCTTGCATATCACACCCGAGGATCTCATATGCGTATTTTTACGTAACACAAAGAGAAACTACCTAATTCTATCAAACTTATATATTTTTCTGAATTCGAAGTGTTATTTTGTCTTCTGCAGCGCTATATTTTGATGCACCCTGTATATAGGCCTATATTTTCGATGTCAGAACAAAATATGTTGTTTTCATATTCTACACATCAGGATAGGTACGAAAAGCACAAATTAGAAGAATAAAAATAAAATAATGAAGTTAGAAACATATATTCTACATGAACGACTTTAACCCTTACCTTTTCAATGAGATCACATGACGCACACCTTCTGTCAAAAATTGATTCCAATTACCACGGAGCTATTCAATTTTGTTTTAATTTTCTTATTTCACGTAAAAATGTTGGCTGGCAACCGCCTAACAATATATTATATGTCATTATGTGCATATTGAATTGTTACTAATTGTCGTGTATTATAATCTATTTTGGTCTATATCTTAAGAACCATTTAACATATTTTCACGAAATAAAGCTCAAACTCGAGTACCAGCACTTCTCTCATAGAGGTCGCAAACCCGGGTCCCTATGGCTGAAAAAAAGTACCTTATCCTGTACCATGTTTGTTACTACTTTATTCTTTTTTTCAAAATAACGCATATTTCACTGCATTTCCCTACACTGACACACCACTAGGTTGCTTGCATATCACACCCGAGGATTTCATATGCGTATTTTTACGTAACACAAAGAGAAACTACCTAATTCTATCAAACTTATATATTTTTCTGAAATCGAAGTGTTATTTTGTCTTCTGCAGCGCTATATTTTGATGCACCCTGTATATATATTTTCGATGTCAGAACAAAATATGTTGTTTTCATATTCTACACATCAGGATAGGTACGAAAAGCACAAATTAGCAGAATAAAAATAAAATAATGAAGTTAGAAACATATATTCTACATGAACGACTTTAACCCTAACCTTTTCAATGAGATCACATGACGCACACCTTCTGTCAAAAATTGATTCCAATTACCACGGAGCTATTCAATTTTGTTTTAATTTTCTTATTTCACGTAAAAATGTTGGCTGGCAACCGCCTAACAATATATTATATGTCATTATGTGCATATTGAATTGTTACTAATTGTCGTGTATTATAATCTGTTTTGGTCTATATCTTAAGAACCATTTAACATATTTTCACGAAATAAAGCTCAAACTCGAGTACCAGCACTTCTCTCATAGCGGTCGCAAACCCGGGT
Organism: Thermobia domestica; assembly: GCF_964235325.1. Classification (NCBI taxonomy): domain Eukaryota; kingdom Metazoa; phylum Arthropoda; class Insecta; order Zygentoma; family Lepismatidae; genus Thermobia; species Thermobia domestica. The sequence continues at coordinate 185,974 of NW_027656002.1, forward strand.
CCCTATGGCTGAAAAAAAGTACGTTATCCTGTACTATGTTTGTTACTACTTTATTCTTTTTTTCAAAATAACGCATATTTCACTGCATTTCCCTACACTGACACACCACTAGGTTGCTTGCATATGACACCCGAGGAACACATATGTGTATTTTTACGTAACACAAAGAGAAACTACCTAATTATATCAAACTTTTAAAATTTTCTGAAATCGAAGTGTTATCTTGTCTTCTGCAACGGTTTATTTTGATGCACCCTGTATATATATTTGCAATGTTAGAACAAAAAAAATGTTTTCATATTCTACACATCAGGATAGGTACGAAAGGCACAAATTAGCAGAAAAAGCGTAAAATAATGAAGTTAGAAACATATATTCTACATGAACAACTATAACCCTTACCTTTTCTATGAGATTACATGACGCTCACCTTCTGCCAAAAATTGATTCCAATTACCACAGAGCTATTCATTTTTTTTAATTTTCTTATTTCATGTAAAAATGTTGGCTGGCAACCGCCTAACAATATATTATATGTCATTATGTGCATATTGAATTGTTACTAATTGTCGTGTATTATAATCTATTTTGGTCTATATATTAAGAACCATTTAACATATTTTCACGAAATAAAGCTCAAACTCGAGTACCAGCACTTCTCTCATAGCGGTCGCAAACCCGGGTCCCCATGGCTGAAAAAAAGTACCTTATCCTGTACCATGTTTGTTACTACTTTATTCTTTTTTTCAAAATAACGCATATTTCACTGCATTTCCCTACACTGACACACCACTAGGTTGCTTGCATATGACACCTGAGGATCACATATGCGTATTTTTACGTAACACAAAGAGAAACTACCTAATTCTATCAAACTTATATATTTTTCTGAAATCGAAGTGTTATTTTGTCTTCTGCAGCGCTATATTTTGATGCACCCTGTATATATATTTTCGATGTCAGAACAAAATATGTTGTTTTCATATTCTACACATCAGGATATGTACGAAAAGCGCAAATTAGCAGAATAAAAATAAAATAATGAAATTAGAAACATATATTCTACATGAACGACTTTAACCCTTACCTTTTCAATGAGATCACATGACGCACACCTTCTGTCAAAAATTGATTCCAATTACCACGGAGCTATTCAATTTTGTTTTAATTTTCTCATTTCACGTAAAAATGTTGGCTGGCAACCGCCTAACAATATATTATATGTCATTATGTGCATATTGAATTGTTACTAATTGTCGTGTATTATAATCTGTTTTGGTCTATATCTTAAGAACCATTTAACATATTTTCACGAAATAAAGCTCAAACTCGAGTACCAGCACTTCTCTCATAGAGGTCGCAAACCCAGGTCCCTATGGCTGAAAAAAAGTACCTTATCCTGTACCATGTTTGTTACTACTTTATTCTTTTTTTCAAAATAACGCATATTTCACTGCATTTCCCTACACTGACACACCACTAGGTTGCTTGCATATGACACCCGAGGATCTCATATGCGTATTTTTACGTAACACAAAGAGAAACTACCTAATTCTATCAAACTTATATATTTTTCTGAAATCGAAGTGTTATTTTGTCTTCTGCAGCGCTATATTTTGATGCACCCTGTATATAGGCCTATATTTTCGATGTCAGAACAAAATATGTTGTTTTCATATTCTACACATCAGGATAGGTACGAAAAGCACAAATTAGAAGAATAAAAATAAAATAATGAAGTTAGAAACATATATTCTACATGAACGACTTTAACCCTTACCTTTTCAATGAGATCACATGACGCACACCTTCTGTCAAAAATTGATTCCAATTACCACGGAGCTATTCAATTTTGTTTTAATTTTCTTATTTCACGTAAAAATGTTGGCTGGCAACCGCCTAACAATATATTATATGTCATTATGTGCATATTGAATTGTTACTAATTGTCGTGTATTATAATCTATTTTGGTCTATATCTTAAGAACCATTTAACATATTTTCACGAAATAAAGCTCAAACTCGAGTACCAGCACTTCTCTCATAGAGGTCGCAAACCCGGGTCCCTATGGCTGAAAAAAAGTACCTTATCCTGTACCATGTTTGTTACTACTTTATTCTTTTTTTCAAAATAACGCATATTTCACTGCATTTCCCTACACTGACACACCACTAGGTTGCTTGCATATCACACCCGAGGATTTCATATGCGTATTTTTACGTAACACAAAGAGAAACTACCTAATTCTATCAAACTTATATATTTTTCTGAAATCGAAGTGTTATTTTGTCTTCTGCAGCGCTATATTTTGATGCACCCTGTATATATATTTTCGATGTCAGAACAAAATATGTTGTTTTCATATTCTACACATCAGGATAGGTACGAAAAGCACAAATTAGAAGAATAAAAATAAAATAATGAAGTTAGAAACATATATTCTACATGAACGACTTTAACCCTTACCTTTTCAATGAGATCACATGACGCACACCTTCTGTCAAAAATTGATTCCAATTACCACGGAGCTATTCAATTTTGTTTTAATTTTCTTATTTCACGTAAAAATGTTGGCTGGCAACCGCCTAACAATATATTATATGTCATTATGTGCGTATTGAATTGTTACTAATTGTCGTGTATTATAATCTGTTTTGGTCTATATCTTAAGAACCATTTAACATATTTTCACGAAATAAAGCTCAAACTCGAGCACCAGCACTTCTCTCATAGCGGTCGCAAACCCGGGTCCCTATGGCTGAAAAAAAGTACCTTATCCTGTACCATGTTTGTTACTACTTTATTCTTTTTTTCAAAATAACGCATATTTCACTGCATTTCCCTACACTGACACACCACTAGGTTGCTTGCATATGACACCCGAGGATCTCATATGCGTATTTTTACGTAACACAAAGAGAAACTACCTAATTCTATCAAACTTATATATTTTTCTGAAATCGAAGTGTTATCTTGTCTTCTGCAACGGGTTATTTTGATGCACCCTGTATATATATTTTCAATGTTAGAACAAAAAAAATGTTTTCATATTCTACACATCAGGATAGGTACGAAAGGCACAAATTAGCAGAAAAAGCATAAAATAATGAAGTTAGAAACAAATATTCTATATGAACGACTATAACCCTTACCTTTTCTATGAGATCACATGACGCACACCTTCTGTCAAAAATTGATACCAATTACCACGGAGCTATTCAATTTTGTTTTAATTTTCTTATTTCACGTAAAAATGTTGGCTGGCAACCGCCTAACAATATATTATATGTCATTATGTGCATATTGAATTGTTACTAATTGTCGTGTATTATAATCTATTTTGGTCTATATCTTAAGAACCATTTAACATATTTTCACGAAATAAAGCTCAAACTCGAGTACCAGCACTTCTCTCATAGCGGTCGAAACCCGGGTCCCTATGGCTGAAAAAAAGTACCTTATCCTGTACCATGTTTGTTACTACTTTATTCTTTTTTTCAAAATAACGCATATTTCACTGCATTTCCCTACACTGACACACCACTAGGTTGCTTGCATATGACACCCGAGGATCACATATGCGTATTTTTACGTAACACAAAGAGAAACTACCTAATTCTATCAAACTTATATATTTTTCTGAAATCGAAGTGTTATCTTGTCTTCTGCAACGGGTTATTTTGATGCACCCTGTATATATATTTTCAATGTTAGAACAAAAAAAATGTTTTCATATTCTACACATCAGGATAGGTACGAAAGGCACAAATTAGCAGAAAAAGCATAAAATAATGAAGTTAGAAACAAATATTCTATATGAACGACTATAACCCTTACCTTTTCTATGAGATCACATGACGCACACCTTCTGTCAAAAATTGATTCCAATTACCACGGAGCTATTCAATTTTGTTTTAATTTTCTTATTTCACGTAAAAATGTTGGCTGGCAACCGCCTAACAATATATTATATGTCATTATGTGCATATTGAATTGTTACTAATTGTCGTGTATTATAATCTATTTTGGTCTATATCTTAAGAACCATTTAACATATTTTCACGAAATAAAGCTCAAACTCGAGTACCAGCACTTCTCTCATAGAGGTCGCAAACCCGGGTCCCTATGGCTGAAAAAAAGTACCTTATCCTGTACCATGTTTGTTACTACTTTATTCTTTTTTTCAAAATAACGCATATTTCACTGCATTTCCCTACACTGACACACCACTAGGTTGCTTGCATATCACACCCGAGGATCTCATATGCGTATTTTTACGTAACACAAAGAGAAACTACCTAATTCTATCAAACTTATATATTTTTCTGAAATCGAAGTGTTATTTTGTCTTCTGCAGCGCTATATTTTGATGCACCCTGTATATATATTTTCGATGTCAGAACAAAATATGTTGTTTTCATATTCTACACATCAGGATAGGTACGAAAAGCACAAATTAGCAGAATAAAAATAAAATAATGAAGTTAGAAACATATATTCTACATGAACGACTTTAACCCTTACCTTTTCAATGAGATCACATGACGCACACCTTCTGTCAAAAATTGATTCCAATTACCACGGAGCTATTCAATTTTGTTTTAATTTTCTTATTTCACGTAAAAATGTTGGCTGGCAACCGCCTAACAATATATTATATGTCATTATGTGCATATTGAATTGTTACTAATTGTCGTGTATTATAATCTGTTTTGGTCTATATCTTAAGAACCATTTAACATATTTTCACGAAATAAAGCTCAAACTCGAGTACCAGCACTTCTCTCATAGCGGTCGCAAACCCGGGTCCCTATGGCTGAAAAAAAGTACCTTATCCTGTACCATGTTTGTTACTACTTTATTCTTTTTTTCAAAATAACGCATATTTCACTGCATTTCCCTACACTGACACACCACTAGGTTGCTTGCATATGACACCCGAGGATCACATATGCGTATTTTTACGTAACACAAAGAGAAACTACCTAATTCTATCAAACTTATATATTTTTCTGAAATCGAAGTGTTATCTTGTCTTCTGCAACGGGTTATTTTGATGCACCCTGTATATATATTTTCAATGTTAGAACAAAAAAAATGTTTTCATATTCTACACATCAGGATAGGTACGAAAGGCACAAATTAGCAGAAAAAGCATAAAATAATGAAGTTAGAAACAAATATTCTATATGAACGACTATAACCCTTACCTTTTCTATGAGATCACATGACGCACACCTTCTGTCAAAAATTGATACCAATTACCACGGAGCTATTCAATTTTGTTTTAATTTTCTTATTTCACGTAAAAATGTTGGCTGGCAACCGCCTAACAATATATTATATGTCATTATGTGCATATTGAATTGTTACTAATTGTCGTGTATTATAATCTATTTTGGTCTATATCTTAAGAACCATTTAACATATTTTCACGAAATAAAGCTCAAACTCGAGTACCAGCACTTCTCTCATAGAGGTCGCAAACTCGGGTCCCTATGGCTGAAAAAAAGTACCTTATCCTGTACCATGTTTGTTACTACTTTATTCTTTTTTTCAAAATAACGCATATTTCACTGCATTTCCCTACACTGACACACCACTAGGTTGCTTGCATATGACACCCGAGGATCTCATATGCGTATTTTTACGTAACACATAGAGAAACTACCTAATTCTATCAAACTTATATATTTTTCTGAAATCGAAGTGTTATTTTGTCTTCTGCAGCGCTATATTTTGATGCACCCTGTATATATATTTTCGATGTCAGAACAAAATATGTTGTTTTCATATTCTACACATCAGGACAGGTACGAAAAGCACAAATTAGCAGAATAAAAATAAAATAATGAAGTTAGAAACATATATTCTACATGAACGACTTTAACCCTAACCTTTTCAATGAGATCACATGACGCACACCTTCTGTCAAAAATTGATTCCAATTACCACGGAGCTATTCAATTTTGTTTTAATTTTCTTATTTCACGTAAAAATGTTGGCTGGCAACCGCCTAACAATATATTATATGTCATTATGTGCATATTGAATTGTTACTAATTGTCGTGTATTATAATCTGTTTTGGTCTATATCTTAAGAACCATTTAACATATTTTCACGAAATAAAGCTCAAACTCGAGTACCAGCACTTCTCTCATAGCGGTCGCAAACCCGGGTCCCTATGGCTGAAAAAAAGTACGTTATCCTGTACTATGTTTGTTACTACTTTATTCTTTTTTTCAAAATAACGCATATTTCACTGCATTTCCCTACACTGACACACCACTAGGTTGCTTGCATATGACACCCGAGGAACACATATGTGTATTTTTACGTAACACAAAGAGAAACTACCTAATTATATCAAACTTTTAAAATTTTCTGAAATCGAAGTGTTATCTTGTCTTCTGCAACGGTTTATTTTGATGCACCCTGTATATATATTTTCAATGTTAGAACAAAAAAAATGTTTTCATATTCTACACATCAGGATAGGTACGAAAGGCACAAATTAGCAGAATAAAAATAAAATAATGAAGTTAGAAACATATATTCTACATGAACAACTATAACCCTTACCTTTTCAATGAGATTACATGACGCTCACCTTCTGCCAAAAATTGATTCCAATTACCACAGAGCTATTCATTTTTTTTAATTTTCTTATTTCATGTAAAAATGTTGGCTGGCAACCGCCTAACAATATATTATATGTCATTATGTGCATATTGAATTGTTACTAATTGTCGTGTATTATAATCTATTTTGGTCTATATATTAAGAACCATTTAACATATTTTCACGAAATAAAGCTCAAACTCGAGTACCAGCACTTCTCTCATAGCGGTCGCAAACCCGGGTCCCCATGGCTGAAAAAAAGTACCTTATCCTGTACCATGTTTGTTACTACTTTATTCTTTTTTTCAAAGTAACGCATATTTCACTGCATTTCCCTACACTGACACACCACTAGGTTGCTTGCATATGACACCTGAGGATCACATATGCGTATTTTTACGTAACACAAAGAGAAACTACCTAATTCTATCAAACTTATATATTTTTCTGAAATCGAAGTGTTATTTTGTCTTCTGCAGCGCTATATTTTGATGCACCCTGTATATATATTTTCGATGTCAGAACAAAATATGTTGTTTTCATATTCTACACATCAGGATATGTACGAAAAGCGCAAATTAGCAGAATAAAAATAAAATAATGAAATTAGAAACATATATTCTACATGAACGACTTTAACCCTTACCTTTTCAATGAGATCACATGACGCACACCTTCTGTCAAAAATTGATTCCAATTACCACGGAGCTATTCAATTTTGTTTTAATTTTCTTATTTCACGTAAAAATGTTGGCTGGCAACCGCCTAACAATATATTATATGTCATTATGTGCATATTGAATTGTTACTAATTGTCGTGTATTATAATCTGTTTTGGTCTATATCTTAAGAATCATTTAACATATTTTCACGAAATAAAGCTCAAACTCGAGTACCAGCACTTCTCTCATAGAGGTCGCAAACCCGGGTCCCTATGGCTGAAAAAAAGTACCTTATCCTGTACCATGTTTGTTACTACTTTATTCTTTTTTTCAAAATAACGCATATTTCACTGCATTTCCCTACACTGACACACCACTAGGTTGCTTGCATATCACACCCGAGGATCCCATATGCGTATTTTTACGTAACACAAAGAGAAACTACCTAATTCTATCAAACTTATATATTTTTCTGAAATCGAAGTGTTATTTTGTCTTCTGCAGCGCTATATTTTGATGCACCCTGTATATATATTTTCGATGTCAGAACAAAATATGTTGTTTTCATATTCTACACATCAGGATAGGTACGAAAAGCACAAATTAGAAGAATAAAAATAAAATAATGAAGTTAGAAACATATATTCTACATGAACGACTTTAACCCTTACCTTTTCAATGAGATCACATGACGCACACCTTCTGTCAAAAATTGATTCCAATTACCACGGAGCTATTCAATTTTGTTTTAATTTTCTTATTCCACGTAAAAATGTTGGCTGGCAACCGCCTAACAATATATTATATGTCATTATGTGCATATTGAATTGTTACTAATTGTCGTGTATTATAATCTGTTTTGGTCTATATCTTAAGAACCATTTAACATATTTTCACGAAATAAAGCTCAAACTCGAGTACCAGCACTTCTCTCATAGCGGTCGCAAACCCGGGTCCCTATGGCTGAAAAAAAGTACCTTATCCTGGACCATGTTTGTTACTACTTTATTCTTTTTTTCAAAATAACGCATATTTCACTGCATTTCCCTACACTGACACACCACTAGGTTGCTTGCATATGACACCCGAGGATCACATATGCGTATTTTTACGTAACACAAAGAGAAACTACCTAATTCTATCAAACTTATATATTTTTCTGAAATCGAAGTGTTATCTTGTCTTCTGCAACGGGTTATTTTGATGCACCCTGTATATATATTTTCAATGTTAGAACAAAAAAAAAATGTTTTCATATTCTACACATCAGGATAGGTACGAAAGGCACAAATTAGCAGAAAAAGCATAAAATAATGAAGTTAGAAACAAATATTCTATATGAACGACTATAACCCTTACCTTTTCTATGAGATCACATGACGCACACCTTCTGTCAAAAATTGATTCCAATTACCACGGAGCTATTCAATTTTGTTTTAATTTTCTTATTTCACGTAAAAATGTTGGCTGGCAACCGCCTAACAATATATTATATGTCATTATGTGCATATTGAATTGTTACTAATTGTCGTGTATTATAATCTATTTTGGTCTATATCTTAAGAACCATTTAACATATTTTCACGAAATAAAGCTCAAACTCGAGTACCAGCACTTCTCTCATAGAGGTCGCAAACCCGGGTCCCTATGGCTGAAAAAAAGTACGTTATCCTGTACCATGTTTGTTACTACTTTATTCTTTTTTTCAAAATAACGCATATTTCACTGCATTTCCCTACACTGACACACCACTAGGTTGCTTGCATATGACACCCGAGGATCACATATGCGTATTTTTACGTAACACAAAGAGAAACTACCTAATTCTATCAAACTTATATATTTTTCTGAAATCGAAGTGTTATCTTGTCTTCTGCAACGGGTTATTTTGATGCACCCTGTATATATATTTTCAATGTTAGAACAAAAAAAAATGTTTTCATATTCTACACATCAGGATAGGTACGAAAGGCACAAATTAGCAGAAAAAGCATAAAATAATGAAGTTAGAAACAAATATTCTATATGAACGACTATAACCCTTACCTTTTCTATGAGATCACATGACGCACACCTTCTGTCAAAAATTGATTCCAATTACCACGGAGCTATTCAATTTTGTATTAATTTTCTTATTTCACGTAAAAATGTTGGCTGGCAACCGCCTAACAATATATTATATGTCATTATGTGCATATTGAATTGTTACTAATTGTCGTGTATTATAATCTATTTTGGTCTATATCTTAAGAACCATTTAACATATTTTCACGAAATAAAGCTCAAACTCGAGTACCAGCACTTCTCTCATAGAGGTCGCAAACCCGGGTCCCTATGGCTGAAAAAAAGTACCTTATCCTGTACCATGTTTGTTACTACTTTATTCTTTTTTTCAAAATAACGCATATTTCACTGCATTTCCCTACACTGACACACCACTAGGTTGCTTGCATATGACACCCGAGGATCTCATATGCGTATTTTTACGTAACACAAAGAGAAACTACCTAATTCTATCAAACTTATATATTTTTCTGAAATCGAAGTGTTATTTTGTCTTCTGCAGCGCTATATTTTGATGCACCCTGTATATATATTTTCGATGTCAGAACAAAATATGTTGTTTTCATATTCTACACATCAGGATATGTACGAAAAGCGCAAATTAGCAGAATAAAAATAAAATAATGAAATTAGAAACATATTCTACATGAACGACTTTAACCCTTACCTTTTCAATGAGATCACATGACGCACACCTTCTGTCAAAAATTGATTCCAATTACCACGGAGCTATTCAATTTTGTTTTAATTTTCTTATTTCACGTAAAAATGTTGGCTGGCAACCGCCTAACAATATATTATATGTCATTATGTGCATATTGAATTGTTACTAATTGTCGTGTATTATAATCTGTTTTGGTCTATATCTTAAGAACCATTTAACATATTTTCACGAAATAAAGCTCAAACTCGAGTACCAGCACTTCTCTCATAGAGGTCGCAAACCCGGGTCCCTATGGCTGAAAAAAAGTACCTTATCCTGTACCATGTTTGTTACTACTTTATTCTTTTTGTCAAAATAACGCATATTTCACTGCATTTCCCTACACTGACACACCACTAGGTTGCTTGCATATGACACCCGAGGATCTCATATGCGTATTTTTACGTAACACACAGAGAAACTACCTAATTCTATCAAACTTATATATTTTTCTGAAATCGAAGTGTTATTTTGTCTTCTGCAGCGCTATATTTTGATGCACCCTGTATATATATTTTCGATGTCAGAACAAAATATGTTGTTTTCATATTCTACACATCAGGATAGGTACGAAAAGCACAAATTAGAAGAATAAAAATAAAATAATGAAGTTAGAAACATATATTCTACATGAACGACTTTAACCCTTACCTTTTCAATGAGATCACATGACGCACACCTTCTGTCAAAAATTGATTCCAATTACCACGGAGCTATTCAATTTTGTTTTAATTTTCTTATTTCACGTAAAAATGTTGGCTGGCAACCGCCTAACAATATATTATATGTCATTATGTGCATATTGAATTGTTACTAATTGTCGTGTATTATAATCTGTTTTGGTCTATATCTTAAGAACCATTTAACATATTTTCACGAAATAAAGCTCAAACTCGAGTACCAGCACTTCTCTCATAGCGGTCGCAAACCCGGGTCCCTATGGCTGAAAAAAAGTACCTTATCCTGTACCATGTTTGTTACTACTTTATTCTTTTTTTCAAAATAACGCATATTTCACTGCATTTCCCTACACTGACACACCACTAGGTTGCTTGCATATGACACCCGAGGATCACATATGCGTATTTTTACGTAACACAAAGAGAAACTACCTAATTCTATCAAACTTATATATTTTTCTGAAATCGAAGTGTTATCTTGTCTTCTGCAACGGTTTATTTTGATGCACCCTGTATATATATTTTCAATGTTAGAACAAAAAAAATGTTTTCATATTCTACACATCAGGATAGGTACGAAAGGCACAAATTAGCAGAAAAAGCGTAAAATAATGAAGTTAGAAACATATATTCTACATGAACAACTATAACCCTTACCTTTTCAATGAGATTACATGACGCTCACCTTCTGCCAAAAATTGATTCCAATTACCACAGAGCTATTCATTTTTTTTAATTTTCTTATTTTATGTAAAAATGTTGGCTGGCAACCGCCTAACAATATATTATATGTCATTATGTGCATATTGAATTGTTACTAATTGTCGTGTATTATAATCTATTTTGGTCTATATCTTAAGAACCATTTAACATATTTTCACGAAATAAAGCTCAAACTCGAGTACCAGCACTTCTCTCATAGCGGTCGCAAACCCGGGTCCCTATGGCTGAAAAAAAGTACCTTATCCTGTACCATGTTTGTTACTACTTTATTCTTTTTTTCAAAATAACGCATATTTCACTGCATTTCCCTACACTGACACACCACTAGGTTGCTTGCATATGACACCCGAGGAACACATATGTGTATTTTTACGTAACACAAAGAGAAACTACCTAATTATATCAAACTTTTAAAATTTTCTGAAATCGAAGTGTTATCTTGTCTTCTGCAACGGTTTATTTTGATGCACCCTGTATATATATTTTCAATGTTAGAACAAAAAAAAATGTTTTCATATTCTACACATCAGGATAGGTACGAAAGGCACAAATTAGCAGAAAAAGCGTAAAATAATGAAGTTAGAAACATATATTCTACATGAACAACTATAACCCTTACCTTTTCAATGAGATTACATGACGCTCACCTTCTGCCAAAAATTGATTCCAATTACCACAGAGATATTCATTTTTTTTAATTTTCTTATTTCATGTAAAAATGTTGGCTGGCAACCGCCTAACAATATATTATATGTCATTATGTGCATATTGAATTGTTACTAATTGTCGTGTATTATAATCTGTTTTGGTCTATATCTTAAGAACCATTTAACATATTTTCACGAAATAAAGCTCAAACTCGAGTACCAGCACTTCTCTCATAGCGGTCGCAAACCCGGGTCCCTATGGCTGAAACAAAGTACCTTATTCTCTACCATGTTTGTTACTACTTTATTCTTTTTTTCAAAATAACGCATATTTCACTGCATTTCCCTACACTGATACACCACTAGGTTGCTTGCATATGACACCCGAGGATCACATATGCGTATTTTTACGTAACACAAAGAGAAACTACCTAATTCTATCAAACTTATATATTTTTCTGATATCGAAGTGTTATTTTGTCTTCTGCAGCGCTATATTTTGATGCACCCTGTATATATATTTTCGATGTCAGAACAAAATATGTTGTTTTCATATTCTACACATCAGGATAGGTACAAAAAGCACAAATTAGCAGAATAAAAATAAAATAATGAAGTTAGAAACATATATTCTACATGAACGACTATAACCCTTACCTTTTCAATGAGATCACATGACGCACACCTTCTGTCAAAAATTGATTCCAATTACCACAGAGCTATTCAATTTTTTTTTTTAATTTTCTTATTTCACGTAAAAATGTTGGCTGGCAACCGTCTAACTATATATTATATGTCATTATGTGCATATTGAATTGTTACTAATTGTCGTGTATTATAATCTATTTTGGTCTATATCTTAAGAACCATTTAACATATTTTCACGAAATAAAGCTCAAACTCGAGTACCAGCACTTCTCTCATAGCGGTCGCAAACCCGGGTCCCTATGGTTGAAAAAAAGTACCTTATCCTGTACCATGTTTGTTACTACTTGATTCTTTTTTTTTAAATAACGCATATTTCACTGCATTTCCCTACACTGACACACCACTAGGTTGCTTGCATATGACACCCGAGGATCACATATGCGTATTTTTACGTAACACAAAGAGAAACTACCTAATTCTATCAAACTTATAAATTTTTCTGAAATCGAAGTGTTATTTTGTCTTCTGCAGCGCTATATTTTGATGCACCCTGTATATATATTTTCGATGTCAGAACAAAGTATGTTGTTTTCATATTCTACACATCAGGATATGTACGAAAAGCACAAATTAGCAGAATAAAAATAAAATAATGAAGTTAGAAACATATATTCTACATGAACGACTTTAACCCTTACCTTTTCAATGAGATCACATGACGCACACCTTCTGTCAAAAATTGATTCCAATTACCACGGAGCTATTCAATTTTGTTTTAATTTTCTTATTTCACGTAAAAATGTTGGCTGGCAACCGCCTAACAATATATTATATGTCATTATGTGCATATTGAATTGTTACTAATTGTCGTGTATTATAATCTGTTTTGGTCTATATCTTAAGAACCATTTAACATATTTTCACGAAATAAAGCTCAAACTCGAGTACCAGCACTTCTCTCATAGCGGTCGAAACCCGGGTCCCTATGGCTGAAAAAAAGTACCTTATCCTGTACCATGTTTGTTACTACTTTATTCTTTTTTTCAAAATAACGCATATTTCACTGCATTTCCCTACACTGACACACCACTAGGTTGCTTGCATATGACACCCGAGGATCACATATGCGTATTTTTACGTAACACAAAGAGAAACTACCTAATTCTATCAAACTTATATATTTTTCTGAAATCGAAGTGTTATCTTGTCTTCTGCAACGGGTTATTTTGATGCACCCTGTATATATATTTTCAATGTTAGAACAAAAAAAATGTTTTCATATTCTACACATCAGGATAGGTACGAAAGGCACAAATTAGCAGAAAAAGCATAAAATAATGAAGTTAGAAACAAATATTCTATATGAACGACTATAACCCTTACCTTTTCTATGAGATCACATGACGCCCACCTTCTGTCAAAAATTGATTCCAATTACCACGGAGCTATTCAATTTTGTTTTAATTTTCTTATTTCACGTAAAAATGTTGGCTGGCAACCGCCTAACAATATATTATATGTCATTATGTGCATATTGAATTGTTACTAATTGTCGTGTATTATAATCTATTTTGGTCTATATCTTAAGAACCATTTAACATATTTTCACGAAATAAAGCTCAAACTCGAGTACCAGCACTTCTCTCATAGAGGTCGCAAACCCGGGTCCCTATGGCTGAAAAAAAAGTACCTTATCCTGTACCATGTTTGTTACTACTTTATTCTTTTTTTCAAAATAACGCATATTTCACTGCATTTCCCTACACTGACACACCACTAGGTTGCTTGCATATGACACCCGAGGATCTCATATGCGTATTTTTACGTAACACAAAGAGAAACTACCTAATTCTATCAAACTTATATATTTTTCTGAAATCGAAGTGTTATTTTGTCTTCTGCAGCGCTATATTTTGATGCACCCTGTATATATATTTTCGATGTCAGAACAAAATATGTTGTTTTCATATTCTACACATCAGGATATGTACGAAAAGCGCAAATTAGCAGAATAAAAATAAAATAATGAAATTAGAAACATATTCTACATGAACGACTTTAACCCTTACCTTTTCAATGAGATCACATGACGCACACCTTCTGTCAAAAATTGATTCCAATTACCACGGAGCTATTCAATTTTGTTTTAATTTTCTTATTTCACGTAAAAATGTTGGCTGGCAACCGCCTAACAATATATTATATGTCATTATGTGCATATTGAATTGTTACTAATTGTCGTGTATTATAATCTGTTTTGGTCTATATCTTAAGAACCATTTAACATATTTTCACGAAATAAAGCTCAAACTCGAGTACCAGCACTTCTCTCATAGAGGTCGCAAACCCGGGTCCCTATGGCTGAAAAAAAGTACCTTATCCTGTACCATGTTTGTTACTACTTTATTCTTTTTGTCAAAATAACGCATATTTCACTGCATTTCCCTACACTGACACACCACTAGGTTGCTTGCATATGACACCCGAGGATCTCATATGCGTATTTTTACGTAACACACAGAGAAACTACCTAATTCTATCAAACTTATATATTTTTCTGAAATCGAAGTGTTATTTTGTCTTCTGCAGCGCTATATTTTGATGCACCCTGTATATATATTTTCGATGTCAGAACAAAATATGTTGTTTTCATATTCTACACATCAGGATAGGTACGAAAAGCACAAATTAGCAGAATAAAAATAAAATAATGAAGTTAGAAACATATATTCTACATGAACGACTTTAACCCTTACCTTTTCAATGAGATCACATGACGCACACCTTCTGTCAAAAATTGATTCCAATTACCACGGAGCTATTCAATTTTGTTTTAATTTTCTTATTTCACGTAAAAATGTTGGCTGGCAACCGCCTAACAATATATTATATGTCATTATGTGCATATTGAATTGTTACTAATTGTCGTGTATTATAATCTGTTTTGGTCTATATCTTAAGAACCATTTAACATATTTTCACGAAATAAAGCTCAAACTCGAGTACCAGCACTTCTCTCATAGCGGTCGCAAACCCGGGTCCCTATGGCTGAAAAAAAGTACCTTATCCTGTACCATGTTTGTTACTACTTTATTCTTTTTTTCAAAATAACGCATATTTCACTGCATTTCCCTACACTGACACACCACTAGGTTGCTTGCATATGACACCCGAGGATCACATATGCGTATTTTTACGTAACACAAAGAGAAACTACCTAATTCTATCAAACTTATATATTTTTCTGAAATCGAAGTGTTATCTTGTCTTCTGCAACGGTTTATTTTGATGCACCCTGTATATATATTTTCAATGTTAGAACAAAAAAAATGTTTTCATATTCTACACATCAGGATAGGTACGAAAGGCACAAATTAGCAGAAAAAGCGTAAAATAATGAAGTTAGAAACATATATTCTACATGAACAACTATAACCCTTACCTTTTCAATGAGATTACATGACGCTCACCTTCTGCCAAAAATTGATTCCAATTACCACAGAGCTATTCATTTTTTTTAATTTTCTTATTTTATGTAAAAATGTTGGCTGGCAACCGCCTAACAATATATTATATGTCATTATGTGCATATTGAATTGTTACTAATTGTCGTGTATTATAATCTATTTTGGTCTATATCTTAAGAACCATTTAACATATTTTCACGAAATAAAGCTCAAACTCGAGTACCAGCACTTCTCTCATAGCGGTCGCAAACCCGGGTCCCTATGGCTGAAAAAAAGTACCTTATCCTGTACCATGTTTGTTACTACTTTATTCTTTTTTTCAAAATAACGCATATTTCACTGCATTTCCCTACACTGACACACCACTAGGTTGCTTGCATATGACACCCGAGGAACACATATGTGTATTTTTACGTAACACAAAGAGAAACTACCTAATTATATCAAACTTTTAAAATTTTCTGAAATCGAAGTGTTATCTTGTCTTCTGCAACGGTTTATTTTGATGCACCCTGTATATATATTTTCAATGTTAGAACAAAAAAAAATGTTTTCATATTCTACACATCAGGATAGGTACGAAAGGCACAAATTAGCAGAAAAAGCGTAAAATAATGAAGTTAGAAACATATATTCTACATGAACAACTATAACCCTTACCTTTTCAATGAGATTACATGACGCTCACCTTCTGCCAAAAATTGATTCCAATTACCACAGAGATATTCATTTTTTTTAATTTTCTTATTTCATGTAAAAATGTTGGCTGGCAACCGCCTAACAATATATTATATGTCATTATGTGCATATTGAATTGTTACTAATTGTCGTGTATTATAATCTGTTTTGGTCTATATCTTAAGAACCATTTAACATATTTTCACGAAATAAAGCTCAAACTCGAGTACCAGCACTTCTCTCATAGCGGTCGCAAACCCGGGTCCCTATGGCTGAAACAAAGTACCTTATTCTCTACCATGTTTGTTACTACTTTATTCTTTTTTTCAAAATAACGCATATTTCACTGCATTTCCCTACACTAATACACCACTAGGTTGCTTGCATATGACACCCGAGGATCACATATGCGTATTTTTACGTAACACAAAGAGAAACTACCTAATTCTATCAAACTTATATATTTTTCTGATATCGAAGTGTTATTTTGTCTTCTGCAGCGCTATATTTTGATGCACCCTGTATATATATTTTCGATGTCAGAACAAAATATGTTGTTTTCATATTCTACACATCAGGATAGGTACAAAAAGCACAAATTAGCAGAATAAAAATAAAATAATGAAGTTAGAAACATATATTCTACATGAACGACTATAACCCTTACCTTTTCAATGAGATCACATGACGCACACCTTCTGTCAAAAATTGATTCCAATTACCACAGAGCTATTCAATTTTTTTTTTTAATTTTCTTATTTCACGTAAAAATGTTGGCTGGCAACCGTCTAACTATATATTATATGTCATTATGTGCATATTGAATTGTTACTAATTGTCGTGTATTATAATCTATTTTGGTCTATATCTTAAGAACCATTTAACATATTTTCACGAAATAAAGCTCAAACTCGAGTACCAGCACTTCTCTCATAGCGGTCGCAAACCCGGGTCCCTATGGTTGAAAAAAAGTACCTTATCCTGTACCATGTTTGTTACTACTTGATTCTTTTTTTTTAAATAACGCATATTTCACTGCATTTCCCTACACTGACACACCACTAGGTTGCTTGCATATGACACCCGAGGATCACATATGCGTATTTTTACGTAACACAAAGAGAAACTACCTAATTCTATCAAACTTATAAATTTTTCTGAAATCGAAGTGTTATTTTGTCTTCTGCAGCGCTATATTTTGATGCACCCTGTATATATATTTTCGATGTCAGAACAAAGTATGTTGTTTTCATATTCTACACATCAGGATATGTACGAAAAGCACAAATTAGCAGAATAAAAATAAAATAATGAAGTTAGAAACATATATTCTACATGAACGACTTTAACCCTTACCTTTTCAATGAGATCACATGACGCACACCTTCTGTCAAAAATTGATTCCAATTACCACGGAGCTATTCAATTTTGTATTAATTTTCTTATTTCACGTAAAAATGTTGGCTGGCAACCGCCTAACAATATATTATATGTCATTATGTGCATATTGAATTGTTACTAATTGTCGTGTATTATAATCTATTTTGGTCTATATCTTAAGAACCATTTAACATATTTTCACGAAATAAAGCTCAAACTCGAGTACCAGCACTTCTCTCATAGCGGTCGAAAACCCGGGTCCCTATGTCTGAAACAAAGTACCTTATTCTCTACCATGTTTGTTACTACTTTATTCTTTTTTTTCAAAATAACGCATATTTCACTGCATTTCCCCACACTGACACACCAGTAGGTTGCTTGTATATGACACCCGTGGATCACATATGCGTATTTTTACGTAACACAAAGAGAAACTACCTAATTATATCAAACTTTTAAAATTTTCTGAAATCGAAGTGTTATCTTGTCTTCTGCAACGGTTTATTTTGATGCACCCTGTATATATATTTTCAATGTTAAAACAAAAAAAATGTTTTCATATTCTACACATCAGGATAGGTACGAAAGGCACAAATTAGCAGAAAAAGCATAAAATAATGAAGTTAGAAACAAATATTCTATATGAACGACTATAACCCTTACCTTTTCAATGAGATCACATGACGCACACCTTCTGACAAAAATTGATTCCAATTACCACAGAGCTATTCAATTTTTTTTTTAATTTTCTTATTTCACGTAAAAATGTTGGCTGGCAACCGTCTAACAATATATTATATGTCATTATGTGCATATTGAATTATTACTAATTGTCGTGTATTATAATCTATTTTGGTCTATATCTTAAGAACCATTTAACATATTTTCACGAAATAAAGCTCAAACTCGAGTACCAGCACTTCTCTCATAGCGGTCGCAAACCCGGGTCCCTATGGCTGAAAAAAAGTACCTTATCCTGTACCATGTTTGTTACTACTTTATTCTTTTTTTCAAAATAACGCATATTTCACTGCATTTCCCTACACTGACACACCACTAGGTTGCTTGCATATGACACCCGAGGATCACATATGCGTATTTTTACGTAACACAAAGAGAAACTACCTAATTCTATCATACTTATAAATTTTTCTGAAATCGAAGTGTTATTTTGTCTTCTGCAGCGCTATATTTTGATGCACCCTGTATATATATTTTCGATGTCAGAACAAAGTACGTTGTTTTCATATTCTACACATCAGGATATGTACGAAAAGCACAAATTAGCAGAATAAAAATAAAATAATGAAGTTAGAAACATATATTCTACATGAACGACTTTAACCCTTACCTTTTCAATGAGATCACATGACGCACACCTTCTGTCAAAAATTGATTCTTATTACCACGGAGCTATTCAATTTTGTTTTAATTGTCTTATTTCACGTAAAAATGTTGGCTGGCAACCGCCTAACAATACATTATATTTCATTATGTGCATATTGAATTGTTACTAATTGTCGTGTATTATAATCTATTTTGGTCTATATCTTAAGAACCATTTAACATATTTTCACGAAATAAAGCTCAAACTCGAGTACCAGCACTTCTCTCATAGCGGTCGCAAACCCGGGTCCCTATGGCTGAAACAAAGTACCTTATTCTCTACCATGTTTGTTACTACTTTATTCTTTTTTTCAAAATAACGCATATTTCACTGCATTTCCCTACACTGACACACCACTAGGTTGCTTGCATATGACACCCGAGGATCACATATGTGTATTTTTACGTAACACAAAGAGAAACTACCTAATTCTATCAAACTTATATATTTTAGTGAAATCGAAGTGTTATTTTGTCTTCTGCAGCGCTATATTTTGATGCACCCTGTATATATATTTTCGATGTCAGAACAAAATATGTTGTTTTCATATTCTACACATCAGGATATGTACGAAAAGCACAAATTAGCAGAATAAAAATAAAATAATGAAGTTAGAAACATATATTCTACATGAACGACTTTAACCCTTACCTTTTCAATGAGATCACATGACGCACACCTTCTGTCAAAAATTGATTCCAATTACCACAGAGCTATTCAATTTTTTTTTTAATTTTCTTATTTCACGTAAAAATGTTGGCTGGCAACCGTCTAACAATATATTATATGTCATTATGTGCATATTGAATTGTTACTAATTGTCGTGTATTATAATCTATTTTGGTCTATATCTTAAGAACCATTTAACATATTTTCACGAAATAAAGCTCAAACTCGAGTACCAGCACTTCTCTCATAGCGGTCTCAAACCCGGGCCCTATGGTTGAAAAAAAGTACCTTATCCTGTACCATGTTTGTTACTACTTTATTCTTTTTTTTTTAAATAACGCATATTTCACTGCATTTCCCTACACTGACACACCACTAGGTTGCTTGCATATGACACCCGAGGATCACATATGCGTATTTTTACGTAACACAAAGAGAAACTACCTAATTCTATCAAACTTATAAATTTGTCTGAAATCGAAGTGTTATTTTGTCTTCTGCAGCGCTATATTTTGATGCACCCTGTATATATATTTTCGATGTCAGAACAAAGTATGTTGTTTTCATATTCTACACATCAGGATATGTACGAAAAGCACAAATTAGCAGAATAAAAATAAAATAATGAAGTTAGAAACATATATTCTACATGAACGACTTTAACCCTTACCTTTTCAATGAGATCACATGACGCACACCTTCTGTCAAAAATTGATTCCAATTACCACGGAGCTATTCAATTTTGTTTTAATTTTCTTATTTCACGTAAAAATGTTGGCTGGCAACCGCCTAACAATATATTATATGTCATTATGTGCATATTGAATTGTTACTAATTGTCGTGTATTATAATCTGTTTTGGTCTATATCTTAAGAACCATTTAACATATTTTCACGAAATAAAGCTCAAACTCGAGTACCAGCACTTCTCTCATAGAGGTCGCAAACCCGGGTCCCTATGGCTGAAAAAAAGTACCTTATCCTGTACCATGTTTGTTACTACTTTATTCTTTTTGTCAAAATAACGCATATTTCACTGCATTTCCCTACACTGACACACCACTAGGTTGCTTGCATATGACACCCGAGGATCTCATATGCGTATTTTTACGTAACACACAGAGAAACTACCTAATTCTATCAAACTTATATATTTTTCTGAAATCGAAGTGTTATTTTGTCTTCTGCAGCGCTATATTTTGATGCACCCTGTATATATATTTTCGATGTCAGAACAAAATATGTTGTTTTCATATTCTACACATCAGGATAGGTACGAAAAGCACAAATTAGAAGAATAAAAATAAAATAATGAAGTTAGAAACATATATTCTACATGAACGACTTTAACCCTTACCTTTTCAATGAGATCACATGACGCACACCTTCTGTCAAAAATTGATTCCAATTACCACGGAGCTATTCAATTTTGTTTTAATTTTCTTATTTCACGTAAAAATGTTGGCTGGCAACCGCCTAACAATATATTATATGTCATTATGTGCATATTGAATTGTTACTAATTGTCGTGTATTATAATCTGTTTTGGTCTATATCTTAAGAACCATTTAACATATTTTCACGAAATAAAGCTCAAACTCGAGTACCAGCACTTCTCTCATAGCGGTCGCAAACCCGGGTCCCTATGGCTGAAAAAAAGTACCTTATCCTGTACCATGTTTGTTACTACTTTATTCTTTTTTTCAAAATAACGCATATTTCACTGCATTTCCCTACACTGACACACCACTAGGTTGCTTGCATATGACACCCGAGGATCACATATGCGTATTTTTACGTAACACAAAGAGAAACTACCTAATTCTATCAAACTTATATATTTTTCTGAAATCGAAGTGTTATCTTGTCTTCTGCAACGGTTTATTTTGATGCACCCTGTATATATATTTTCAATGTTAGAACAAAAAAAATGTTTTCATATTCTACACATCAGGATAGGTACGAAAGGCACAAATTAGCAGAAAAAGCGTAAAATAATGAAGTTAGAAACATATATTCTACATGAACAACTATAACCCTTACCTTTTCAATGAGATTACATGACGCTCACCTTCTGCCAAAAATTGATTCCAATTACCACAGAGCTATTCATTTTTTTTAATTTTCTTATTTTATGTAAAAATGTTGGCTGGCAACCGCCTAACAATATATTATATGTCATTATGTGCATATTGAATTGTTACTAATTGTCGTGTATTATAATCTATTTTGGTCTATATCTTAAGAACCATTTAACATATTTTCACGAAATAAAGCTCAAACTCGAGTACCAGCACTTCTCTCATAGCGGTCGCAAACCCGGGTCCCTATGGCTGAAAAAAAGTACCTTATCCTGTACCATGTTTGTTACTACTTTATTCTTTTTTTCAAAATAACGCATATTTCACTGCATTTCCCTACACTGACACACCACTAGGTTGCTTGCATATGACACCCGAGGAACACATATGTGTATTTTTACGTAACACAAAGAGAAACTACCTAATTATATCAAACTTTTAAAATTTTCTGAAATCGAAGTGTTATCTTGTCTTCTGCAACGGTTTATTTTGATGCACCCTGTATATATATTTTCAATGTTAGAACAAAAAAAAATGTTTTCATATTCTACACATCAGGATAGGTACGAAAGGCACAAATTAGCAGAAAAAGCGTAAAATAATGAAGTTAGAAACATATATTCTACATGAACAACTATAACCCTTACCTTTTCAATGAGATTACATGACGCTCACCTTCTGCCAAAAATTGATTCCAATTACCACAGAGATATTCATTTTTTTTAATTTTCTTATTTCATGTAAAAATGTTGGCTGGCAACCGCCTAACAATATATTATATGTCATTATGTGCATATTGAATTGTTACTAATTGTCGTGTATTATAATCTGTTTTGGTCTATATCTTAAGAACCATTTAACATATTTTCACGAAATAAAGCTCAAACTCGAGTACCAGCACTTCTCTCATAGCGGTCGCAAACCCGGGTCCCTATGGCTGAAACAAAGTACCTTATTCTCTACCATGTTTGTTACTACTTTATTCTTTTTTTCAAAATAACGCATATTTCACTGCATTTCCCTACACTAATACACCACTAGGTTGCTTGCATATGACACCCGAGGATCACATATGCGTATTTTTACGTAACACAAAGAGAAACTACCTAATTCTATCAAACTTATATATTTTTCTGATATCGAAGTGTTATTTTGTCTTCTGCAGCGCTATATTTTGATGCACCCTGTATATATATTTTCGATGTCAGAACAAAATATGTTGTTTTCATATTCTACACATCAGGATAGGTACAAAAAGCACAAATTAGCAGAATAAAAATAAAATAATGAAGTTAGAAACATATATTCTACATGAACGACTATAACCCTTACCTTTTCAATGAGATCACATGACGCACACCTTCTGTCAAAAATTGATTCCAATTACCACAGAGCTATTCAATTTTTTTTTTAATTTTCTTATTTCACGTAAAAATGTTGGCTGGCAACCGTCTAACTATATATTATATGTCATTATGTGCATATTGAATTGTTACTAATTGTCGTGTATTATAATCTATTTTGGTCTATATCTTAAGAACCATTTAACATATTTTCACGAAATAAAGCTCAAACTCGAGTACCAGCACTTCTCTCATAGCGGTCGCAAACCCGGGTCCCTATGGTTGAAAAAAAGTACCTTATCCTGTACCATGTTTGTTACTACTTGATTCTTTTTTTTTAAATAACGCATATTTCACTGCATTTCCCTACACTGACACACCACTAGGTTGCTTGCATATGACACCCGAGGATCACATATGCGTATTTTTACGTAACACAAAGAGAAACTACCTAATTCTATCAAACTTATAAATTTTTCTGAAATCGAAGTGTTATTTTGTCTTCTGCAGCGCTATATTTTGATGCACCCTGTATATATATTTTCGATGTCAGAACAAAGTATGTTGTTTTCATATTCTACACATCAGGATATGTACGAAAAGCACAAATTAGCAGAATAAAAATAAAATAATGAAGTTAGAAACATATATTCTACATGAACGACTTTAACCCTTACCTTTTCAATGAGATCACATGACGCACACCTTCTGTCAAAAATTGATTCCAATTACCACGGAGCTATTCAATTTTGTATTAATTTTCTTATTTCACGTAAAAATGTTGGCTGGCAACCGCCTAACAATATATTATATGTCATTATGTGCATATTGAATTGTTACTAATTGTCGTGTATTATAATCTATTTTGGTCTATATCTTAAGAACCATTTAACATATTTTCACGAAATAAAGCTCAAACTCGAGTACCAGCACTTCTCTCATAGCGGTCGAAAACCCGGGTCCCTATGTCTGAAACAAAGTACCTTATTCTCTACCATGTTTGTTACTACTTTATTCTTTTTTTTCAAAATAACGCATATTTCACTGCATTTCCCCACACTGACACACCAGTAGGTTGCTTGTATATGACACCCGAGGATCACATATGCGTATTTTTACGTAACACAAAGAGAAACTACCTAATTATATCAAACTTTTAAAATTTTCTGAAATCGAAGTGTTATCTTGTCTTCTGCAACGGTTTATTTTGATGCACCCTGTATATATATTTTCAATGTTAAAACAAAAAAAATGTTTTCATATTCTACACATCAGGATAGGTACGAAAGGCACAAATTAGCAGAAAAAGCATAAAATAATGAAGTTAGAAACAAATATTCTATATGAACGACTATAACCCTTACCTTTTCAATGAGATCACATGACGCACACCTTCTGACAAAAATTGATTCCAATTACCACAGAGCTATTCAATTTTTTTTTTAATTTTCTTATTTCACGTAAAAATGTTGGCTGGCAACCGTCTAACAATATATTATATGTCATTATGTGCATATTGAATTATTACTAATTGTCGTGTATTATAATCTATTTTGGTCTATATCTTAAGAACCATTTAACATATTTTCACGAAATAAAGCTCAAACTCGAGTACCAGCACTTCTCTCATAGCGGTCGCAAACCCGGGTCCCTATGGCTGAAAAAAAGTACCTTATCCTGTACCATGTTTGTTACTACTTTATTCTTTTTTTCAAAATAACGCATATTTCACTGCATTTCCCTACACTGACACACCACTAGGTTGCTTGCATATGACACCCGAGGATCACATATGCGTATTTTTACGTAACACAAAGAGAAACTACCTAATTCTATCATACTTATAAATTTTTCTGAAATCGAAGTGTTATTTTGTCTTCTGCAGCGCTATATTTTGATGCACCCTGTATATATATTTTCGATGTCAGAACAAAGTATGTTGTTTTCATATTCTACACATCAGGATATGTACGAAAAGCACAAATTAGCAGAATAAAAATAAAATAATGAAGTTAGAAACATATATTCTACATGAACGACTTTAACCCTTACCTTTTCAATGAGATCACATGACGCACACCTTCTGTCAAAAATTGATTCTTATTACCACGGAGCTATTCAATTTTGTTTTAATTTTCTTATTTCACGTAAAAATGTTGGCTGGCAACCGCCTAACAATACATTATATTTCATTATGTGCATATTGAATTGTTACTAATTGTCGTGTATTATAATCTATTTTGGTCTATATCTTAAGAACCATTTAACATATTTTCACGAAATAAAGCTCAAACTCGAGTACCAGCACTTCTCTCATAGCGGTCGCAAACCCGGGTCCCTATGGCTGAAACAAAGTACCTTATTCTCTACCATGTTTGTTACTACTTTATTCTTTTTTTCAAAATAACGCATATTTCACTGCATTTCCCTACACTGACACACCACTAGGTTGCTTGCATATGACACCCGAGGATCACATATGTGTATTTTTACGTAACACAAAGAGAAACTACCTAATTCTATCAAACTTATATATTTTTCTGAAATCGAAGTGTTATTTTGTCTTCTGCAGCGCTATATTTTGATGCACCCTGTATATATATTTTCGATGTCAGAACAAAATATGTTGTTTTCATATTCTACACATCAGGATATGTACGAAAAGCACAAATTAGCAGAATAAAAATAAAATAATGAAGTTAGAAACATATATTCTACATGAACGACTTTAACCCTTACCTTTTCAATGAGATCACATGACGCACACCTTCTGTCAAAAATTGATTCCAATTACCACAGAGCTATTCAATTTTTTTTTTAATTTTCTTATTTCACGTAAAAATGTTGGCTGGCAACCGTCTAACAATATATTATATGTCATTATGTGCATATTGAATTGTTACTAATTGTCGTGTATTATAATCTATTTTGGTCTATATCTTAAGAACCATTTAACATATTTTCACGAAATAAAGCTCAAACTCGAGTACCAGCACTTCTCTCATAGCGGTCTCAAACCCGGGCCCTATGGTTGAAAAAAAGTACCTTATCCTGTACCATGTTTGTTACTACTTTATTCTTTTTTTTTAAAATAACGCATATTTCACTGCATTTCCCTACACTGACACACCACTAGGTTGCTTGCATATGACACCCGAGGATCACATATGCGTATTTTTACGTAACACAAAGAGAAACTACCTAATTCTATCAAACTTATAAATTTGTCTGAAATCGAAGTGTTATTTTGTCTTCTGCAGCGCTATATTTTGATGCACCCTGTATATATATTTTCGATGTCAGAACAAAGTATGTTGTTTTCATATTCTACACATCAGGATATGTACGAAAAGCACAAATTAGCAGAATAAAAATAAAATAATGAAGTTAGAAACATATATTCTACATGAACGACTTTAACCCTTACCTTTTCAATGAGATCACATGACGCACACCTTCTGTCAAAAATTGATTCCAATTACCACGGAGCTATTCAATTTTGTTTTAATTTTCTTATTTCACGTAAAAATGTTGGCTGGCAACCGCCTAACAATATATTATATGTCATTATGTGCATATTGAATTGTTACTAATTGTCGTGTATTATAATCTGTTTTGGTCTATATCTTAAGAACCATTTAACATATTTTCACGAAATAAAGCTCAAACTCGAGTACCAGCACTTCTCTCATAGAGGTCGCAAACCCGGGTCCCTATGGCTGAAAAAAAGTACCTTATCCTGTACCATGTTTGTTACTACTTTATTCTTTTTGTCAAAATAACGCATATTTCACTGCATTTCCCTACACTGACACACCACTAGGTTGCTTGCATATGACACCCGAGGATCTCATATGCGTATTTTTACGTAACACACAGAGAAACTACCTAATTCTATCAAACTTATATATTTTTCTGAAATCGAAGTGTTATTTTGTCTTCTGCAGCGCTATATTTTGATGCACCCTGTATATATATTTTCGATGTCAGAACAAAATATGTTGTTTTCATATTCTACACATCAGGATAGGTACGAAAAGCACAAATTAGAAGAATAAAAATAAAATAATGAAGTTAGAAACATATATTCTACATGAACGACTTTAACCCTTACCTTTTCAATGAGATCACATGACGCACACCTTCTGTCAAAAATTGATTCCAATTACCACGGAGCTATTCAATTTTGTTTTAATTTTCTTATTTCACGTAAAAATGTTGGCTGGCAACCGCCTAACAATATATTATATGTCATTATGTGCATATTGAATTGTTACTAATTGTCGTGTATTATAATCTGTTTTGGTCTATATCTTAAGAACCATTTAACATATTTTCACGAAATAAAGCTCAAACTCGAGTACCAGCACTTCTCTCATAGCGGTCGCAAACCCGGGTCCCTATGGCTGAAAAAAAGTACCTTATCCTGTACCATGTTTGTTACTACTTTATTCTTTTTTTCAAAATAACGCATATTTCACTGCATTTCCCTACACTGACACACCACTAGGTTGCTTGCATATGACACCCGAGGATCACATATGCGTATTTTTACGTAACACAAAGAGAAACTACCTAATTCTATCAAACTTATATATTTTTCTGAAATCGAAGTGTTATCTTGTCTTCTGCAACGGTTTATTTTGATGCACCCTGTATATATATTTTCAATGTTAGAACAAAAAAAATGTTTTCATATTCTACACATCAGGATAGGTACGAAAGGCACAAATTAGCAGAAAAAGCGTAAAATAATGAAGTTAGAAACATATATTCTACATGAACAACTATAACCCTTACCTTTTCAATGAGATTACATGACGCTCACCTTCTGCCAAAAATTGATTCCAATTACCACAGAGCTATTCATTTTTTTTAATTTTCTTATTTTATGTAAAAATGTTGGCTGGCAACCGCCTAACAATATATTATATGTCATTATGTGCATATTGAATTGTTACTAATTGTCGTGTATTATAATCTATTTTGGTCTATATCTTAAGAACCATTTAACATATTTTCACGAAATAAAGCTCAAACTCGAGTACCAGCACTTCTCTCATAGCGGTCGCAAACCCGGGTCCCTATGGCTGAAAAAAAGTACCTTATCCTGTACCATGTTTGTTACTACTTTATTCTTTTTTTCAAAATAACGCATATTTCACTGCATTTCCCTACACTGACACACCACTAGGTTGCTTGCATATGACACCCGAGGAACACATATGTGTATTTTTACGTAACACAAAGAGAAACTACCTAATTATATCAAACTTTTAAAATTTTCTGAAATCGAAGTGTTATCTTGTCTTCTGCAACGGTTTATTTTGATGCACCCTGTATATATATTTTCAATGTTAGAACAAAAAAAAATGTTTTCATATTCTACACATCAGGATAGGTACGAAAGGCACAAATTAGCAGAAAAAGCGTAAAATAATGAAGTTAGAAACATATATTCTACATGAACAACTATAACCCTTACCTTTTCAATGAGATTACATGACGCTCACCTTCTGCCAAAAATTGATTCCAATTACCACAGAGATATTCATTTTTTTTAATTTTCTTATTTCATGTAAAAATGTTGGCTGGCAACCGCCTAACAATATATTATATGTCATTATGTGCATATTGAATTGTTACTAATTGTCGTGTATTATAATCTGTTTTGGTCTATATCTTAAGAACCATTTAACATATTTTCACGAAATAAAGCTCAAACTCGAGTACCAGCACTTCTCTCATAGCGGTCGCAAACCCGGGTCCCTATGGCTGAAACAAAGTACCTTATTCTCTACCATGTTTGTTACTACTTTATTCTTTTTTTCAAAATAACGCATATTTCACTGCATTTCCCTACACTAATACACCACTAGGTTGCTTGCATATGACACCCGAGGATCACATATGCGTATTTTTACGTAACACAAAGAGAAACTACCTAATTCTATCAAACTTATATATTTTTCTGATATCGAAGTGTTATTTTGTCTTCTGCAGCGCTATATTTTGATGCACCCTGTATATATATTTTCGATGTCAGAACAAAATATGTTGTTTTCATATTCTACACATCAGGATAGGTACAAAAAGCACAAATTAGCAGAATAAAAATAAAATAATGAAGTTAGAAACATATATTCTACATGAACGACTATAACCCTTACCTTTTCAATGAGATCACATGACGCACACCTTCTGTCAAAAATTGATTCCAATTACCACAGAGCTATTCAATTTTTTTTTTAATTTTCTTATTTCACGTAAAAATGTTGGCTGGCAACCGTCTAACTATATATTATATGTCATTATGTGCATATTGAATTGTTACTAATTGTCGTGTATTATAATCTATTTTGGTCTATATCTTAAGAACCATTTAACATATTTTCACGAAATAAAGCTCAAACTCGAGTACCAGCACTTCTCTCATAGCGGTCGCAAACCCGGGTCCCTATGGTTGAAAAAAAGTACCTTATCCTGTACCATGTTTGTTACTACTTGATTCTTTTTTTTTAAATAACGCATATTTCACTGCATTTCCCTACACTGACACACCACTAGGTTGCTTGCATATGACACCCGAGGATCACATATGCGTATTTTTACGTAACACAAAGAGAAACTACCTAATTCTATCAAACTTATAAATTTTTCTGAAATCGAAGTGTTATTTTGTCTTCTGCAGCGCTATATTTTGATGCACCCTGTATATATATTTTCGATGTCAGAACAAAGTATGTTGTTTTCATATTCTACACATCAGGATATGTACGAAAAGCACAAATTAGCAGAATAAAAATAAAATAATGAAGTTAGAAACATATATTCTACATGAACGACTTTAACCCTTACCTTTTCAATGAGATCACATGACGCACACCTTCTGTCAAAAATTGATTCCAATTACCACGGAGCTATTCAATTTTGTATTAATTTTCTTATTTCACGTAAAAATGTTGGCTGGCAACCGCCTAACAATATATTATATGTCATTATGTGCATATTGAATTGTTACTAATTGTCGTGTATTATAATCTATTTTGGTCTATATCTTAAGAACCATTTAACATATTTTCACGAAATAAAGCTCAAACTCGAGTACCAGCACTTCTCTCATAGCGGTCGAAAACCCGGGTTCCTATGTCTGAAACAAAGTACCTTATTCTCTACCATGTTTGTTACTACTTTATTCTTTTTTTTCAAAATAACGCATATTTCACTGCATTTCCCCACACTGACACACCAGTAGGTTGCTTGTATATGACACCCGAGGATCACATATGCGTATTTTTACGTAACACAAAGAGAAACTACCTAATTATATCAAACTTTTAAAATTTTCTGAAATCGAAGTGTTATCTTGTCTTCTGCAACGGTTTATTTTGATGCACCCTGTATATATATTTTCAATGTTAAAACAAAAAAAATGTTTTCATATTCTACACATCAGGATAGGTACGAAAGGCACAAATTAGCAGAAAAAGCATAAAATAATGAAGTTAGAAACAAATATTCTATATGAACGACTATAACCCTTACCTTTTCAATGAGATCACATGACGCACACCTTCTGACAAAAATTGATTCCAATTACCACAGAGCTATTCAATTTTTTTTTTAATTTTCTTATTTCACGTAAAAATGTTGGCTGGCAACCGTCTAACAATATATTATATGTCATTATGTGCATATTGAATTATTACTAATTGTCGTGTATTATAATCTATTTTGGTCTATATCTTAAGAACCATTTAACATATTTTCACGAAATAAAGCTCAAACTCGAGTACCAGCACTTCTCTCATAGCGGTCGCAAACCCGGGTCCCTATGGCTGAAAAAAAGTACCTTATCCTGTACCATGTTTGTTACTACTTTATTCTTTTTTTCAAAATAACGCATATTTCACTGCATTTCCCTACACTGACACACCACTAGGTTGCTTGCATATGACACCCGAGGATCACATATGCGTATTTTTACGTAACACAAAGAGAAACTACCTAATTCTATCATACTTATAAATTTTTCTGAAATCGAAGTGTTATTTTGTCTTCTGCAGCGCTATATTTTGATGCACCCTGTATATATATTTTCGATGTCAGAACAAAGTATGTTGTTTTCATATTCTACACATCAGGATATGTACGAAAAGCACAAATTAGCAGAATAAAAATAAAATAATGAAGTTAGAAACATATATTCTACATGAACGACTTTAACCCTTACCTTTTCAATGAGATCACATGACGCACACCTTCTGTCAAAAATTGATTCTTATTACCACGGAGCTATTCAATTTTGTTTTAATTTTCTTATTTCACGTAAAAATGTTGGCTGGCAACCGCCTAACAATACATTATATTTCATTATGTGCATATTGAATTGTTACTAATTGTCGTGTATTATAATCTATTTTGGTCTATATCTTAAGAACCATTTAACATATTTTCACGAAATAAAGCTCAAACTCGAGTACCAGCACTTCTCTCATAGCGGTCGCAAACCCGGGTCCCTATGGCTGAAACAAAGTACCTTATTCTCTACCATGTTTGTTACTACTTTATTCTTTTTTTCAAAATAACGCATATTTCACTGCATTTCCCTACACTGACACACCACTAGGTTGCTTGCATATGACACCCGAGGATCACATATGTGTATTTTTACGTAACACAAAGAGAAACTACCTAATTCTATCAAACTTATAAATTTGTCTGAAATCGAAGTGTTATTTTGTCTTCTGCAGCGCTATATTTTGATGCACCCTGTATATATATTTTCGATGTCAGAACAAAGTATGTTGTTTTCATATTCTACACATCAGGATATGTACGAAAAGCACAAATTAGCAGAATAAAAATAAAATAATGAAGTTAGAAACATATATTCTACATGAACGACTTTAACCCTTACCTTTTCAATGAGATCACATGACGCACACCTTCTGTCAAAAATTGATTCCAATTACCACGGAGCTATTCAATTTTGTTTTAATTTTCTTATTTCACGTAAAAATGTTGGCTGGCAACCGCCTAACAATATATTATATGTCATTATGTGCATATTGAATTGTTACTAATTGTCGTGTATTATAATCTATTTTGGTCTATATCTTAAGAACCATTTAACATATTTTCACGAAATAAAGCTCAAACTCGAGTACCAGCACTTCTCTCATAGCGGTCGCAAACCCGGGTCCCTATGTCCGAAACAAAGTACCTTATTCTCTACCATGTTTGTTACTACTTTATTCTTTTTTTTCAAAATAACGCATATTTCACTGCATTTCCCCACACTGACACACCAGTAGGTTGCTTGTATATGACACCCGAGGATCACATATGCGTATTTTTACGTAACACAAAGAGAAACTACCTAATTATATCAAACTTTTAAAATTTTCTGAAATCGAAGTGTTATCTTGTCTTGTGCAACGGTTTATTTTGATGCATCCTGTATATATATTTTCAATGTTAAAACAAAAAAAAATGTTTTCATATTCTACACATCAGGATAGGTACGAAAGGCACAAATTAGCAGAAAAAGCGTAAAATAATGAAGTTAGAAACATATATTCTACATGAACAACTATAACCCTTACCTTTTCAATGAGATTACATGACGCTCACCTTCTGCCAAAAATTGATTCCAATTACCACAGAGATATTCATTTTTTTTTAATTTTCTTATTTCATGTAAAAATGTTGGCTGGCAACCGCCTAACAATATATTATATGTCATTATGTGCATGTTGAATTGTTACTAATTGTCGTGTATTATAATCTGTTTTGGTCTATATCTTAAGAACCATTTAACATATTTTCACGAAATAAAGCTCAAACTCGAGTACCAGCACTTCTCTCATAGCGGTCGCAAACCCGGGTCCCTATGGCTGAAACAAAGTACCTTATTCTCTACCATGTTTGTTACTACTTTATTCTTTTTTTCAAAATAACGCATATTTCACTGCATTTCCCTACACTGATACACCACTAGGTTGCTTGCATATGACACCCGAGGATCACATATGCGTATTTTTACGTAACACAAAGAGAAACTACCTAATTCTATCAAACTTATATATTTTTCTGATATCGAAGTGTTATTTTGTCTTCTGCAGCGCTATATTTTGATGCACCCTGTATATATATTTTCGATGTCAGAACAAAATATGTTGTTTTCATATTCTACACATCAGGATAGGTACAAAAAGCACAAATTAGCAGAATAAAAATAAAATAATGAAGTTAGAAACATATATTCTACATGAACGACTATAACCCTTACCTTTTCAATGAGATCACATGACGCACACCTTCTGTCAAAAATTGATTCCAATTACCACAGAGCTATTCAATTTTTTTTTTAATTTTCTTATTTCACGTAAAAATGTTGGCTGGCAACCGTCTAACAATATATTATATGTCATTATGTGCATATTGAATTGTTACTAATTGTCGTGTATTATAATCTATTTTGGTCTATATCTTAAGAACCATTTAACATATTTTCACGAAATAAAGCTCAAACTCGAGTACCAGCACTTCTCTCATAGCGGTCGCAAACCCGGGTCCCTATGGTTGAAAAAAAGTACCTTATCCTGTACCATGTTTGTTACTACTTGATTCTTTTTTTTTAAATAACGCATATTTCACTGCATTTCCCTACACTGACACACCACTAGGTTGCTTGCATATGACACCCGAGGATCACATATGCGTATTTTTACGTAACACAAAGAGAAACTACCTAATTCTATCAAACTTATAAATTTTTCTGAAATCGAAGTGTTATTTTGTCTTCTGCAGCGCTATATTTTGATGCACCCTGTATATATATTTTCGATGTCAGAACAAAGTATGTTGTTTTCATATTCTACACATCAGGATATGTACGAAAAGCACAAATTAGCAGAATAAAAATAAAATAATGAAGTTAGAAACATATATTCTACATGAACGACTTTAACCCTTACCTTTTCAATGAGATCACATGACGCACACCTTCTGTCAAAAATTGATTCCAATTACCACGGAGCTATTCAATTTTGTTTTAATTTTCTTATTTCACGTAAAAATGTTGGCTGGCAACCGCCTAACAATATATTATATGTCATTATGTGCATATTGAATTGTTACTAATTGTCGTGTATTATAATCTATTTTGGTCTATATCTTAAGAACCATTTAACATATTTTCACGAAATAAAGCTCAAACTCGAGTACCAGCACTTCTCTCATAGCGGTCGCAAACCCGGGTCCCTATGTCTGAAACAAAGTACCTTATTCTCTACCATGTTTGTTACTACTTTATTCTTTTTTTTCAAAATAACGCATATTTCACTGCATTTCCCCACACTGACACACCAGTAGGTTGCTTGTATATGACACCCGAGGATCACATATGCGTATTTTTACGTAACACAAAGAGAAACTACCTAATTATATCAAACTTTTAAAATTTTCTGAAATCGAAATGTTATCTTGTCTTCTGCAACGGTTTATTTTGATGCACCCTGTATATATATTTTCAATGTTAAAACAAAAAAAAATGTTTTCATATTCTACACATCAGGATAGGTACGAAAGGCACAAATTAGCAGAAAAAGCATAAAATAATGAAGTTAGAAACAAATATTCTATATGAACGACTATAACCCTTACCTTTTCAATGAGATCACATGACGCACACCTTCTGTCAAAAATTGATTCCAATTACCACAGAGCTATTCAATTTTTTTTTTAATTTTCTTATTTCACGTAAAAATGTTGGCTGGCAACCGTCTAACAATATATTATATGTCATTATGTGCATATTGAATTGTTACTAATTGTCGTGTATTATAATCTATTTTGGTCTATATCTTAAGAACCATTTAACATATTTTCACGAAATAAAGCTCAAACTCGAGTACCAGCACTTCTCTCATAGCGGTCTCAAACCCGGGTCCCTATGGTTGAAAAAAAGTACCTTATCCTGTACCATGTTTGTTACTACTTTATTCTTTTTTTTTTAAATAACGCATATTTCACTGCATTTCCCTACACTGACACACCACTAGGTTGCTTGCATATGACACCCGAGGATCACATATGCGTATTTTTACGTAACACAAAGAGAAACTACCTAATTCTATCAAACTTATATATTTTTCTGAAATCGAAGTGTTATTTTGTCTTCTGCAGCGCTATATTTTGATGCACCCTGTATATATATTTTCATATCAGAACAAAATATGTTGTTTTCATATTCTACACATCAGGATATGTACGAAAAGCACAAATTAGCAGAATAAAAATAAAATAATGAAGTTAGAAACATATATTCTACATGAACGACTTTAACCCTTACCTTTTCAATGAGATCACATGACGCACACCTTCTGTCAAAAATTGATTCCAATTACCACAGAGCTATTCAAATTTTTTTTTAATTTTCTTATTTCACGTAAAAATGTTGGCTGGCAACCGTCTAACAATATATTATATGTCATTATGTGCATATTGAATTGTTACTAATTGTCGTGTATTATAATCTATTTTGGTCTATATCTTAAGAACCATTTAACATATTTTCACGAAATAAAGCTCAAACTCGAGTACCAGCACTTCTCTCATAGCGGTCTCAAACCCGGGTCCCTATGGTTGAAAAAAAGTACCTTATCCTGTACCATGTTTGTTACTACTTTATTCTTTTTTTTTTTTAAATAACGCATATTTCACTGCATTTCCCTACACTGACACACCACTAGGTTGCTTGCATATGACTCCCGAGGATCACATATGCGTATTTTTACGTAACACAAAGAGAAACTACCTAATTCTATCAAACTTATAAATTTTTCTGAAATCGAAGTGTTATTTTGTCTTCTGCAGCGCTATATTTTGATGCACCCTGTATATATATTTTCGATGTCAGAACAAAGTATGTTGTTTTCATATTCTACACATCAGGATATGTACGAAAAGCACAAATTAGCAGAATAAAAATAAAATAATGAAGTTAGAAACATATATTCTACATGAACGACTTTAACCCTTACCTTTTCAATGAGATCACATGACGCACACCTTCTGTCAAAAATTGATTCCAATTACCACGGAGCTATTCAATTTTGTTTTAATTTTCTTATTTCACGTAAAAATGTTGGCTGGCAACAGCCTAACAATACATTATATGTCATTATGTGCATATTGAATTGTTACTAATTGTCGTGTATTATAATCTATTTTGGTCTATATCTTAAGAACCATTTAACATATTTTCACGAAATAAAGCTCAAACTCGAGTACCAGCACTTCTCTCATAGCGGTCTCAAACCCGGGTCCCTATGGTTGAAAAAAAGTACCTTATCCTGTACCATGTTTGTTACTACTTTATTCTTTTTTTTTTTAAATAACGCATATTTCACTGCATTTCCCTACACTGACACACCACTAGGTTGCTTGCATATGACACCCGAGGATCACATATGCGTATTTTTACGTAACACAAAGAGAAACTACCTAATTCTATCAAACTTATAAATTTTTCTGAAATCGAAGTGTTATTTTGTCTTCTGCAGCGCTATATTTTGATGCACCCTGTATATATATTTTCGATGTCAGAACAAAGTATGTTGTTTTCATATTCTACACATCAGGATATGTACGAAAAGCACAAATTAGCAGAATAAAAATAAAATAATGAAGTTAGAAACATATATTCTACATGAACGACTTTAACCCTTACCTTTTCAATGAGATCACATGACGCACACCTTCTGTCAAAAATTGATTCCAATTACCACGGAGCTATTCAATTTTGTTTTAATTTTCTTATTTCACGTAAAAATGTTGGCTGGCAACCGCCTAACAATATATTATATGTCATTATGTGCATATTGAATTATTACTAATTGTCGTGTATTATAATCTATTTTGGTCTATATCTTAAGAACCATTTAACATATTTTCACGAAATAAAGCTCAAACTCGAGTACCAGCACTTCTCTCATAGCTGTCTCAAACCCGGGCCCCTATGGTTGAAAAAAAGTACCTTATCCTGTACCATGTTTGTTACTACTTTATTCTTTTTTTTTTAAATAACGCATATTTCACTGCATTTCCCTACACTGACACACCACTAGGTTGCTTGCATATGACACCCGAGGATCACATATGCGTATTTTTACGTAACACAAAGAGAAACTACCTAATTCTATCATACTTATAAATTTTTCTGAAATCGAAGTGTTATTTTGTCTTCTGCAGCGCTATATTTTGATGCACCCTGTATATATATTTTCGATGTCAGAACAAAGTATGTTGTTTTCATATTCTACACATCAGGATATGTACGAAAAGCACAAATTAGCAGAATAAAAATAAAATAATGAAGTTAGAAACATATATTCTACATGAACGACTTTAACCCTTACCTTTTCAATGAGATCACATGACGCACACCTTCTGTCAAAAATTGATTCCAATTACCACGGAGCTATTCAATTTTGTTTTAATTTTCTTATTTCACGTAAAAATGTTGGCTGGCAACAGCCTAACAATACATTATATGTCATTATGTGCATATTGAATTGTTACTAATTGTCGTGTATTATAATCTATTTTGGTCTATATCTTAAGAACCATTTAACATATTTTCACGAAATAAAGCTCAAACTCGAGTACCAGCACTTCTCTCATAGCGGTCTCAAACCCGGGTCCCTATGGTTGAAAAAAAGTACCTCATCCTGTACCATGTTTGTTACTACTTTATTCTTTTTTTTTTTAAATAACGCATATTTCACTGCATTTCCCTACACTGACACACCACTAGGTTGCTTGCATATGACACCCGAGGATCACATATGCGTATTTTTACGTAACACAAAGAGAAACTACCTAATTCTATCAAACTTATAAATTTTTCTGAAATCGAAGAGTTATTTTGTCTTCTGCAGCGCTATATTTTGATGCACCCTGTATATATATTTTCGATGTCAGAACAAAGTATGTTGTTTTCATATTCTACACATCAGGATATGTACGAAAAGCACAAATTAGCAGAATAAAAATAAAATAATGAAGTTAGAAACATATATTCTACATGAACGACTTTAACCCTTACCTTTTCAATGAGATCACATGACGCACACCTTCTGTCAAAAATTGATTCCAATTACCACGGAGCTATTCAATTTTGTTTTAATTTTCTTATTTCACGTAAAAATGTTGGCTGGCAACCGCCTAACAATATATTATATGTCATTATGTGCATATTGAATTGTTACTAATTGTCGTGTATTATAATCTATTTTGGTCTATATCTTAAGAACCATTTAACATATTTTCACGAAATAAAGCTCAAACTCGAGTACCAGCACTTCTCTCATAGCTGTCTCAAACCCGTGTCCCTATGGTTGAAAAAAAGTACCTTATCCTGTACCATGTTTGTTACTACTTTATTCTTTTTTTTTTAAATAACGCATATTTCACTGCATTTCCCTACACTGACACACCACTAGGTTGCTTGCATATGACACCCGAGGATCACATATGCGTATTTTTACGTAACACAAAGAGAAACTACCTAATTCTATCATACTTATAAATTTTTCTGAAATCGAAGTGTTATTTTGTCTTCTGCAGCGCTATATTTTGATGCACCCTGTATATATATTTTCGATGTCAGAACAAAGTATGTTGTTTTCATATTCTACACATCAGGATATGTACGAAAAGCACAAATTAGCAGAATAAAAATAAAATAATGAAGTTAGAAACATATATTCTACATGAACGACTTTAACCCTTACCTTTTCAATGAGATCACATGACGCACACCTTCTGTCAAAAATTGATTCCAATTACCACGGAGCTATTCAATTTTGTTTTAATTTTCTTATTTCACGTAAAAATGTTGGCTGGCAACCGCCTAACAATACATTATATGTCATTATGTGCATATTGAATTGTTACTAATTGTCGTGTATTATAATCTATTTTGGTCTATATCTTAAGAACCATTTAACATATTTTCACGAAATAAAGCTCAAACTCGAGTACCAGCACTTCTCTCATAGCGGTCGCAAATCCGGGTCCCTATGGCTGAAACAAAGTACCTTATTCTCTACCATGTTTGTTACTACTTTACTCTTTTTTTCAAAATAACGCATATTTCACTGCATTTCCCTACACTGACACACCACTAGGTTGCTTGCATATGACACCCGAGGATCACATATGCGTATTTTTACGTAACACAAAGAGAAACTACCTAATTCTATCAAACTTATATATTTTTCTGAAATCGAAGTGTTATTTTGTCTTCTGCAGCGCTATATTTTGATGCACCCTGTATATATATTTTCGATGTCAGAACAAAATATGTTGTTTTCATATTCTACACATCAGGATATGTACGAAAAGCACAAATTAGCAGAATAAAAATAAAATAATGAAGTTAGAAACATATATTCTACATGAACGACTTTAACCCTTACCTTTTCAATGAGATCACATGACGCACACCTTCTGTCAAAAATTGATTCCAATTACCACAGAGATATTCAATTTTTTTTTTTTAATTTTCTTATTTCACGTAAAAATGTTGGCTGGCAACCGTCTAACAATATATTATATGTCATTATGTGCATATTGAATTGTTACTAATTGTCGTGTATTATAATCTATTTTGGTCTATATCTTAAGAACCATTTAACATATTTTCACGAAATAAAGCTCAAACTCGAGTACCAGCACTTCTCTCATAGCGGTCTCAAACCCGGGTCCCTATGGTTGAAAAAAAGTACCTTATCCTGTACCATGTTTGTTACTACTTTATTCTTTTTTTTTTAAATAACGCATATTTCACTGCATTTCCCTACACTGACACACCACTAGGTTGCTTGCATATGACACCCGAGGATCACATATGCGTATTTTTACGTAACACAAAGAGAAACTACCTAATTCTATCAAACTTATATATTTTTCTGATATCGAAGTGTTATTTTGTCTTCTGCAGCGCTATATTTTGATGCACCCTGTATATATATTTTGGATGTCAGAACAAAATATGTTGTTTTCATATTCTACACATCAGGATAGGTACAAAAAGCACAAATTAGCAGAATAAAAATAAAATAATGAAGTTAGAAACATATATTCTACATGAACGACTATAACCCTTACCTTTTCAATGAGATCACATGACGCACACCTTCTGTCAAAAATTGATTCCAATTACCACAGAGCTATTCAATTTTTTTTTAATTTTCTTATTTCACGTAAAAATGTTGGCTGGCAACCGTCTAACAATATATTATATGTCATTATGTGCATATTGAATTGTTACTAATTGTCGTGTATTATAATCTATTTTGGTCTATATCTTAAGAACCATTTAACATATTTTCACGAAATAAAGCTCAAACTCGAGTACCAGCACTTCTCTCATAGCGGTCGCAAACCCGGGTCCCTATGGTTGAAAAAAAGTACCTTATCCTGTACCATGTTTGTTACTACTTGATTCTTTTTTTTTTAAATAACGCATATTTCACTGCATTTCCCTACACTGACACACCACTAGGTTGCTTGCATATGACACCCGAGGATCACATATGCGTATTTTTACGTAACACAAAGAGAAACTACCTAATTCTATCAAACTTATAAATTTTTCTGAAATCGAAGTGTTATTTTGTCTTCTGCAGCGCTATATTTTGATGCACCCTGTATATATATTTTCGATGTCAGAACAAAGTATGTTGTTTTCATATTCTACACATCAGGATATGTACGAAAAGCACAAATTAGCAGAATAAAAATAAAATAATGAAGTTAGAAACATATATTCTACATGAACGACTTTAACCCTTACCTTTTCAATGAGATCACATGACGCACACCTTCTGTCAAAAATTGATTCCAATTACCACGGAGCTATTCAATTTTGTTTTAATTTTCTTATTTCACGTAAAAATGTTGGCTGGCAACCGCCTAACAATATATTATATGTCATTATGTGCATATTGAATTGTTACTAATTGTCGTGTATTATAATCTATTTTGGTCTATATCTTAAGAACCATTTAACATATTTTCACGAAATAAAGCTCAAACTCGAGTACCAGCACTTCTCTCATAGCGGTCGCAAACCTGGGTCCCTATGTCTGAAACAAAGTACCTTATTCTCTACCATGTTTGTTACTACTTTATTCTTTTTTTTTTCAAAATAACGCATATTTCACTGCATTTCCCCACACTGACACACCAGTAGGTTGCTTGTATATGACACCCGAGGATCACATATGCGTATTTTTACGTAACACAAAGAGAAACTACCTAATTATATCAAACTTTTAAAATTTTCTGAAATCGAAATGTTATCTTGTCTTCTGCAACGGTTTATTTTGATGCACCCTGTATATATATTTTCAATGTTAAAACAAAAAAAAATGTTTTCATATTCTACACATCAGGATAGGTACGAAAGGCACAAATTAGAAGAAAAAGCATAAAATAATGAAGTTAGAAACAAATATTCTATATGAACGACTACAACCCTTACCTTTTCAATGAGATCACATGACGCACACCTTCTGACAAAAATTGATTCCAATTACCACAGAGCTATTCAATTTTTTTTTTAATTTTCTTATTTCACGTAAAAATGTTGGCTGGCAACCGTCTAACAATATATTATATGTCATTATGTGCATATTGAATTGTTACTAATTGTCGTGTATTATAATCTATTTTGGTCTATATCTTAAGAACCATTTAACATATTTTCACGAAATAAAGCTCAAACTCGAGTACCAGCACTTCTCTCATAGCTGTCTCAAACCCGGGTCCCTATGGTTGAAAAAAAGTACCTTATCCTGTACCATGTCTGTTACTACTTTATTCTTTTTTTTTTAAATAACGCATATTTCACTGCATTTCCCTACACTGACACACCACTAGGTTGCTTGCATATGACACCCGAGGATCACATATGCGTATTTTTACGTAACACAAAGAGAAACTACCTAATTCTATCATACTTATAAATTTTTCTGAAATCGAAGTGTTATTTTGTCTTCTGCAGCGCTATATTTTGATGCACCCTGTATATATATTTTCGATGTCAGAACAAAGTATGTTGTTTTCATATTGTACACATCAGGATATGTACGAAAAGCACAAATTAGCAGAATAAAAATAAAATAATGAAGTTAGAAACATATATTCTACATGAACGACTTTAACCCTTACCTTTTCAATGAGATCACATGACGCACACCTTCTGTCAAAAATTGATTCCAATTACCACGGAGCTATTCAATTTTGTTTTAATTTTCTTATTTCACGTAAAAATGTTGGCTGGCAACCGCCTAACAATACATTATATGTCATTATGTGCATATTGAATTGTTACTAATTGTCGTGTATTATAATCTATTTTGGTCTATATCTTAAGAACCATTTAACATATTTTCACGAAATAAAGCTCAAACTCGAGTACCAGCACTTCTCTCATAGAGGTCTCAAACCCGGGTCCCTATGGTTGAAAAAAAGTACCTTATCCTGTACCATGTTTGTTACTACTTTATTCTTTTTTTTTTTAAATAACGCATATTTCACTGCATTTCCCTACACTGACACACCACTAGGTTGCTTGCATATGACACCCGAGGATCACATATGCGTATTTTTACGTAACACAAAGAGAAACTACCTAATTCTATCAAACTTATATA
The DNA here is from genome assembly GCF_964235325.1 of Thermobia domestica. Lineage (NCBI taxonomy): Eukaryota > Metazoa > Arthropoda > Insecta > Zygentoma > Lepismatidae > Thermobia > Thermobia domestica. The sequence goes on from NW_027656002.1 coordinate 229,462, forward strand.
TTTTTCTGATATCGAAGTGTTATTTTGTCTTCTGCAGCGCTATATTTTGATGCACCCTGTATATATATTTTGGATGTCAGAACAAAATATGTTGTTTTCATATTCTACACATCAGGATAGGTACAAAAAGCACAAATTAGCAGAATAAAAATAAAATAATGAAGTTAGAAACATATATTCTACATGAACGACTATAACCCTTACCTTTTCAATGAGATCACATGACGCACACCTTCTGTCAAAAATTGATTCCAATTACCACAGAGCTATTCAATTTTTTTTTTAATTTTCTTATTTCACGTAAAAATGTTGGCTGGCAACCGTCTAACAATATATTATATGTCATTATGTGCATATTGAATTGTTACTAATTGTCGTGTATTATAATCTATTTTGGTCTATATCTTAAGAACCATTTAACATATTTTCACGAAATAAAGCTCAAACTCGAGTACCAGCACTTCTCTCATAGCGGTCGCAAACCCGGGTCCCTATGGTTGAAAAAAAGTACCTTATCCTGTACCATGTTTGTTACTACTTGATTCTTTTTTTTTAAATAACGCATATTTCACTGCATTTCCCTACACTGACACACCACTAGGTTGCTTGCATATGACACCCGAGGATCACATATGCGTATTTTTACGTAACACAAAGAGAAACTACCTAATTCTATCAAACTTATAAATTTTTCTGAAATCGAAGTGTTATTTTGTCTTCTGCAGCGCTATATTTTGATGCACCCTGTATATATATTTTCGATGTCAGAACAAAGTATGTTGTTTTCATATTCTACACATCAGGATATGTACGAAAAGCACAAATTAGCAGAATAAAAATAAAATAATGAAGTTAGAAACATATATTCTACATGAACGACTTTAACCCTTACCTTTTCAATGAGATCACATGACGCACACCTTCTGTCAAAAATTGATTCCAATTACCACGGAGCTATTCAATTTTGTTTTAATTTTCTTATTTCACGTAAAAATGTTGGCTGGCAACAGCCTAACAATACATTATATGTCATTATGTGCATATTGAATTGTTACTAATTGTCGTGTATTATAATCTATTTTGGTCTATATCTTAAGAACCATTTAACATATTTTCACGAAATAAAGCTCAAACTCGAGTACCAGCACTTCTCTCATAGCGGTCTCAAACCCGGGTCCCTATGGTTGAAAAAAAGTACCTTATCCTGTACCATGTTTGTTACTACTTTATTCTTTTTTTTTTTAAATAACGCATATTTCACTGCATTTCCCTACACTGACACACCACTAGGTTGCTTGCATATGACACCCGAGGATCACATATGCGTATTTTTACGTAACACAAAGAGAAACTACCTAATTCTATCAAACTTATAAATTTTTCTGAAATCGAAGTGTTATTTTGTCTTCTGCAGCGCTATATTTTGATGCACCCTGTATATATATTTTCGATGTCAGAACAAAGTATGTTGTTTTCATATTCTACACATCAGGATATGTACGAAAAGCACAAATTAGCAGAATAAAAATAAAATAATGAAGTTAGAAACATATATTCTACATGAACGACTTTAACCCTTACCTTTTCAATGAGATCACATGACGCACACCTTCTGTCAAAAATTGATTCCAATTACCACGGAGCTATTCAATTTTGTTTTAATTTTCTTATTTCACGTAAAAATGTTGGCTGGCAACCGCCTAACAATATATTATATGTCATTATGTGCATATTGAATTATTACTAATTGTCGTGTATTATAATCTATTTTGGTCTATATCTTAAGAACCATTTAACATATTTTCACGAAATAAAGCTCAAACTCGAGTACCAGCACTTCTCTCATAGCTGTCTCAAACCCGGGCCCCTATGGTTGAAAAAAAGTACCTTATCCTGTACCATGTTTGTTACTACTTTATTCTTTTTTTTTTAAATAACGCATATTTCACTGCATTTCCCTACACTGACACACCACTAGGTTGCTTGCATATGACACCCGAGGATCACATATGCGTATTTTTACGTAACACAAAGAGAAACTACCTAATTCTATCATACTTATAAATTTTTCTGAAATCGAAGTGTTATTTTGTCTTCTGCAGCGCTATATTTTGATGCACCCTGTATATATATTTTCGATGTCAGAACAAAGTATGTTGTTTTCATATTCTACACATCAGGATATGTACGAAAAGCACAAATTAGCAGAATAAAAATAAAATAATGAAGTTAGAAACATATATTCTACATGAACGACTTTAACCCTTACCTTTTCAATGAGATCACATGACGCACACCTTCTGTCAAAAATTGATTCCAATTACCACGGAGCTATTCAATTTTGTTTTAATTTTCTTATTTCACGTAAAAATGTTGGCTGGCAACAGCCTAACAATACATTATATGTCATTATGTGCATATTGAATTGTTACTAATTGTCGTGTATTATAATCTATTTTGGTCTATATCTTAAGAACCATTTAACATATTTTCACGAAATAAAGCTCAAACTCGAGTACCAGCACTTCTCTCATAGCGGTCTCAAACCCGGGTCCCTATGGTTGAAAAAAAGTACCTCATCCTGTACCATGTTTGTTACTACTTTATTCTTTTTTTTTTTAAATAACGCATATTTCACTGCATTTCCCTACACTGACACACCACTAGGTTGCTTGCATATGACACCCGAGGATCACATATGCGTATTTTTACGTAACACAAAGAGAAACTACCTAATTCTATCAAACTTATAAATTTTTCTGAAATCGAAGAGTTATTTTGTCTTCTGCAGCGCTATATTTTGATGCACCCTGTATATATATTTTCGATGTCAGAACAAAGTATGTTGTTTTCATATTCTACACATCAGGATATGTACGAAAAGCACAAATTAGCAGAATAAAAATAAAATAATGAAGTTAGAAACATATATTCTACATGAACGACTTTAACCCTTACCTTTTCAATGAGATCACATGACGCACACCTTCTGTCAAAAATTGATTCCAATTACCACGGAGCTATTCAATTTTGTTTTAATTTTCTTATTTCACGTAAAAATGTTGGCTGGCAACCGCCTAACAATATATTATATGTCATTATGTGCATATTGAATTGTTACTAATTGTCGTGTATTATAATCTATTTTGGTCTATATCTTAAGAACCATTTAACATATTTTCACGAAATAAAGCTCAAACTCGAGTACCAGCACTTCTCTCATAGCTGTCTCAAACCCGTGTCCCTATGGTTGAAAAAAAGTACCTTATCCTGTACCATGTTTGTTACTACTTTATTCTTTTTTTTTTAAATAACGCATATTTCACTGCATTTCCCTACACTGACACACCACTAGGTTGCTTGCATATGACACCCGAGGATCACATATGCGTATTTTTACGTAACACAAAGAGAAACTACCTAATTCTATCATACTTATAAATTTTTCTGAAATCGAAGTGTTATTTTGTCTTCTGCAGCGCTATATTTTGATGCACCCTGTATATATATTTTCGATGTCAGAACAAAGTATGTTGTTTTCATATTCTACACATCAGGATATGTACGAAAAGCACAAATTAGCAGAATAAAAATAAAATAATGAAGTTAGAAACATATATTCTACATGAACGACTTTAACCCTTACCTTTTCAATGAGATCACATGACGCACACCTTCTGTCAAAAATTGATTCCAATTACCACGGAGCTATTCAATTTTGTTTTAATTTTCTTATTTCACGTAAAAATGTTGGCTGGCAACCGCCTAACAATACATTATATGTCATTATGTGCATATTGAATTGTTACTAATTGTCGTGTATTATAATCTATTTTGGTCTATATCTTAAGAACCATTTAACATATTTTCACGAAATAAAGCTCAAACTCGAGTACCAGCACTTCTCTCATAGCGGTCGCAAATCCGGGTCCCTATGGCTGAAACAAAGTACCTTATTCTCTACCATGTTTGTTACTACTTTACTCTTTTTTTCAAAATAACGCATATTTCACTGCATTTCCCTACACTGACACACCACTAGGTTGCTTGCATATGACACCCGAGGATCACATATGCGTATTTTTACGTAACACAAAGAGAAACTACCTAATTCTATCAAACTTATATATTTTTCTGAAATCGAAGTGTTATTTTGTCTTCTGCAGCGCTATATTTTGATGCACCCTGTATATATATTTTCGATGTCAGAACAAAATATGTTGTTTTCATATTCTACACATCAGGATATGTACGAAAAGCACAAATTAGCAGAATAAAAATAAAATAATGAAGTTAGAAACATATATTCTACATGAACGACTTTAACCCTTACCTTTTCAATGAGATCACATGACGCACACCTTCTGTCAAAAATTGATTCCAATTACCACAGAGATATTCAATTTTTTTTTTTTAATTTTCTTATTTCACGTAAAAATGTTGGCTGGCAACCGTCTAACAATATATTATATGTCATTATGTGCATATTGAATTGTTACTAATTGTCGTGTATTATAATCTATTTTGGTCTATATCTTAAGAACCATTTAACATATTTTCACGAAATAAAGCTCAAACTCGAGTACCAGCACTTCTCTCATAGCGGTCTCAAACCCGGGTCCCTATGGTTGAAAAAAAGTACCTTATCCTGTACCATGTTTGTTACTACTTTATTCTTTTTTTTTTAAATAACGCATATTTCACTGCATTTCCCTACACTGACACACCACTAGGTTGCTTGCATATGACACCCGAGGATCACATATGCGTATTTTTACGTAACACAAAGAGAAACTACCTAATTCTATCAAACTTATATATTTTTCTGATATCGAAGTGTTATTTTGTCTTCTGCAGCGCTATATTTTGATGCACCCTGTATATATATTTTGGATGTCAGAACAAAATATGTTGTTTTCATATTCTACACATCAGGATAGGTACAAAAAGCACAAATTAGCAGAATAAAAATAAAATAATGAAGTTAGAAACATATATTCTACATGAACGACTATAACCCTTACCTTTTCAATGAGATCACATGACGCACACCTTCTGTCAAAAATTGATTCCAATTACCACAGAGCTATTCAATTTTTTTTTAATTTTCTTATTTCACGTAAAAATGTTGGCTGGCAACCGTCTAACAATATATTATATGTCATTATGTGCATATTGAATTGTTACTAATTGTCGTGTATTATAATCTATTTTGGTCTATATCTTAAGAACCATTTAACATATTTTCACGAAATAAAGCTCAAACTCGAGTACCAGCACTTCTCTCATAGCGGTCGCAAACCCGGGTCCCTATGGTTGAAAAAAAGTACCTTATCCTGTACCATGTTTGTTACTACTTGATTCTTTTTTTTTTAAATAACGCATATTTCACTGCATTTCCCTACACTGACACACCACTAGGTTGCTTGCATATGACACCCGAGGATCACATATGCGTATTTTTACGTAACACAAAGAGAAACTACCTAATTCTATCAAACTTATAAATTTTTCTGAAATCGAAGTGTTATTTTGTCTTCTGCAGCGCTATATTTTGATGCACCCTGTATATATATTTTCGATGTCAGAACAAAGTATGTTGTTTTCATATTCTACACATCAGGATATGTACGAAAAGCACAAATTAGCAGAATAAAAATAAAATAATGAAGTTAGAAACATATATTCTACATGAACGACTTTAACCCTTACCTTTTCAATGAGATCACATGACGCACACCTTCTGTCAAAAATTGATTCCAATTACCACGGAGCTATTCAATTTTGTTTTAATTTTCTTATTTCACGTAAAAATGTTGGCTGGCAACCGCCTAACAATATATTATATGTCATTATGTGCATATTGAATTGTTACTAATTGTCGTGTATTATAATCTATTTTGGTCTATATCTTAAGAACCATTTAACATATTTTCACGAAATAAAGCTCAAACTCGAGTACCAGCACTTCTCTCATAGCGGTCGCAAACCTGGGTCCCTATGTCTGAAACAAAGTACCTTATTCTCTACCATGTTTGTTACTACTTTATTCTTTTTTTTTTCAAAATAACGCATATTTCACTGCATTTCCCCACACTGACACACCAGTAGGTTGCTTGTATATGACACCCGAGGATCACATATGCGTATTTTTACGTAACACAAAGAGAAACTACCTAATTATATCAAACTTTTAAAATTTTCTGAAATCGAAATGTTATCTTGTCTTCTGCAACGGTTTATTTTGATGCACCCTGTATATATATTTTCAATGTTAAAACAAAAAAAAATGTTTTCATATTCTACACATCAGGATAGGTACGAAAGGCACAAATTAGAAGAAAAAGCATAAAATAATGAAGTTAGAAACAAATATTCTATATGAACGACTACAACCCTTACCTTTTCAATGAGATCACATGACGCACACCTTCTGACAAAAATTGATTCCAATTACCACAGAGCTATTCAATTTTTTTTTTAATTTTCTTATTTCACGTAAAAATGTTGGCTGGCAACCGTCTAACAATATATTATATGTCATTATGTGCATATTGAATTGTTACTAATTGTCGTGTATTATAATCTATTTTGGTCTATATCTTAAGAACCATTTAACATATTTTCACGAAATAAAGCTCAAACTCGAGTACCAGCACTTCTCTCATAGCTGTCTCAAACCCGGGTCCCTATGGTTGAAAAAAAGTACCTTATCCTGTACCATGTCTGTTACTACTTTATTCTTTTTTTTTTAAATAACGCATATTTCACTGCATTTCCCTACACTGACACACCACTAGGTTGCTTGCATATGACACCCGAGGATCACATATGCGTATTTTTACGTAACACAAAGAGAAACTACCTAATTCTATCATACTTATAAATTTTTCTGAAATCGAAGTGTTATTTTGTCTTCTGCAGCGCTATATTTTGATGCACCCTGTATATATATTTTCGATGTCAGAACAAAGTATGTTGTTTTCATATTGTACACATCAGGATATGTACGAAAAGCACAAATTAGCAGAATAAAAATAAAATAATGAAGTTAGAAACATATATTCTACATGAACGACTTTAACCCTTACCTTTTCAATGAGATCACATGACGCACACCTTCTGTCAAAAATTGATTCCAATTACCACGGAGCTATTCAATTTTGTTTTAATTTTCTTATTTCACGTAAAAATGTTGGCTGGCAACCGCCTAACAATACATTATATGTCATTATGTGCATATTGAATTGTTACTAATTGTCGTGTATTATAATCTATTTTGGTCTATATCTTAAGAACCATTTAACATATTTTCACGAAATAAAGCTCAAACTCGAGTACCAGCACTTCTCTCATAGAGGTCTCAAACCCGGGTCCCTATGGTTGAAAAAAAGTACCTTATCCTGTACCATGTTTGTTACTACTTTATTCTTTTTTTTTTAAATAACGCATATTTCACTGCATTTCCCTACACTGACACACCACTAGGTTGCTTGCATATGACACCCGAGGATCACATATGCGTATTTTTACGTAACACAAAGAGAAACTACCTAATTCTATCAAACTTATATATTTTTCTGATATCGAAGTGTTATTTTGTCTTCTGCAGCGCTATATTTTGATGCACCCTGTATATATATTTTGGATGTCAGAACAAAATATGTTGTTTTCATATTCTACACATCAGGATAGGTACAAAAAGCACAAATTAGCAGAATAAAAATAAAATAATGAAGTTAGAAACATATATTCTACATGAACGACTATAACCCTTACCTTTTCAATGAGATCACATGACGCACACCTTCTGTCAAAAATTGATTCCAATTACCACAGAGCTATTCAATTTTTTTTTTAATTTTCTTATTTCACGTAAAAATGTTGGCTGGCAACCGTCTAACAATATATTATATGTCATTATGTGCATATTGAATTGTTACTAATTGTCGTGTATTATAATCTATTTTGGTCTATATCTTAAGAACCATTTAACATATTTTCACGAAATAAAGCTCAAACTCGAGTACCAGCACTTCTCTCATAGCGGTCGCAAACCCGGGTCCCTATGGTTGAAAAAAAGTACCTTATCCTGTACCATGTTTGTTACTACTTGATTCTTTTTTTTTAAATAACGCATATTTCACTGCATTTCCCTACACTGACACACCACTAGGTTGCTTGCATATGACACCCGAGGATCACATATGCGTATTTTTACGTAACACAAAGAGAAACTACCTAATTCTATCAAACTTATAAATTTTTCTGAAATCGAAGTGTTATTTTGTCTTCTGCAGCGCTATATTTTGATGCACCCTGTATATATATTTTCGATGTCAGAACAAAGTATGTTGTTTTCATATTCTACACATCAGGATATGTACGAAAAGCACAAATTAGCAGAATAAAAATAAAATAATGAAGTTAGAAACATATATTCTACATGAACGACTTTAACCCTTACCTTTTCAATGAGATCACATGACGCACACCTTCTGTCAAAAATTGATTCCAATTACCACGGAGCTATTCAATTTTGTTTTAATTTTCTTATTTCACGTAAAAATGTTGGCTGGCAACCGCCTAACAATATATTATATGTCATTATGTGCATATTGAATTGTTACTAATTGTCGTGTATTATAATCTATTTTGGTCTATATCTTAAGAACCATTTAACATATTTTCACGAAATAAAGCTCAAACTCGAGTACCAGCACTTCTCTCATAGCGGTCGCAAACCCGGGTCCCTATGTCTGAAACAAAGTACCTTATTCTCTACCATGTTTGTTACTACTTTATTCTTTTTTTTCAAAATAACGCATATTTCACTGCATTTCCCCACACTGACACACCAGTAGGTTGCTTGTATATGACACCCGAGGATCACATATGCGTATTTTTACGTAACACAAAGAGAAACTACCTAATTATATCAAACTTTTAAAATTTTCTGAAATCGAAATGTTATCTTGTCTTCTGCAACGGTTTATTTTGATGCACCCTGTATATATATTTTCAATGTTAAAACAAAAAAAAATGTTTTCATATTCTACACATCAGGATAGGTACGAAAGGCACAAATTAGAAGAAAAAGCATAAAATAATGAAGTTAGAAACAAATATTCTATATGAACGACTACAACCCTTACCTTTTCAATGAGATCACATGACGCACACCTTCTGACAAAAATTGAT